>NC_060901.1:4211012-4283512 GCF_014805685.1 Silurus meridionalis | reverse complement strand
TAACGCAACAGCAAAACGTATCATATTTTGGGTCCATTGTGTGTAGTCACCAGAACGAGAACTTTTTATGAATCCTGAATATCTAGAAGGATGCTGGTTTTGTTGGTCCGGTCGAAGCGACAGGGCGAGAATATGTCAGATGTCAAAATGCTTCTCAGATTCACTGGATTTGCCTGACTGGCTTTTGGGCTCAAGCCTGCGATTTAAAACGCCTCCATTGTGCACTTGGTATAAAAGTGTATACATCCCAGAGCGAACGTTTTTACACCATGAATGGAATGCCACGCGGATTTGTTACGTATCAATCCGCTAATCCCACGCCGCCGAATAACACATTTAACAGACGATAATAGGATATGATATCCTTCGGACGGTTTGTGTGTTCTCTTTCAACAAAGGCGATATTGGTACAGTGGCTATTGAAGTAAATATGGCGATGAAAAGGTGATGAAACTGATATATGGCACAGAACACAATAAACACCATTTTATTTCCAGAGGATGTTGTGGAAGAAGGCCAGTGTATCTGTTTCGCCGTTTGCATGTTTATTGTACAGTATATCTATTGGACTGCAAGGATTTGTGTCTTATGTACAAGATGATTCCTATAAAGTCTTGAAGAAACTGGTTTGAAATAATTTAATAACATGTGCACACCGAAAGAACACTCAACGCAAGTGAGCAGAAGTGTGAATTTCATTCTCTACACTCCTTTAAGCTGGCCAGCTAATTCAATATTACAGCTTTTGAATGTTGATCAGATTTTCATTTTTTTCATGGTGAAAATTTCGAATCAGTCGATCCATACTGTTCCTAACTTTATCCAACATTACGGGAAGCTTTACTATGAATCGTGGTTTGCTAACAATTTTGAAGACATTACTCAAATCTTCCATAAGAACTATTCAACTATTAATTGGGGGGGTGCCAATAATTTTAAAAACTTAATTTCCTGTCATTTGCATGTAATACTCTTTCAGTTTGACCAAAAAAGCTTTGGTACTATACTGTACTGTACTGTACTCTATCTATCTATCTATCTATCTATCTATCTATCTATCTATCTATCTATCTATCTATCTATCTATCTATCTATCTATCTATCTATCTATCTATCTATCTATCTATCTATCTATCACGGAGTTGCCACATTAACATCTCTGTTAGTGACGCCTTCACTGTAGTGTCAGGGACCCTGAGGGAGGACCACACATAATTAAATCACACATCTGCCCTTTTCCACTTTGTAATCATAATTTTATTTTTGTTTCTCCTTCTCATGCTCCATCTCCTCATTCATCTCCTTCTCTCCATTCTCCATCTCTTCCTTCTCTCTTTCTTCCATGTCCATCGCGTCCTCCTCCATCTTCTCCTCTTCTATCTCCTTATCCAGTTCCTTCTCTTTCATATCATCCATGTCTGTCCCATCCTGTCACCTTTTGCTCTTCTGTTTCCTCCTCAAGCACTTTCTCCTCCAGCTCTGCCATGTCTGCCCCTTCTCCTCCTCTATCTTTCTATTCTTCTCCAACTCCTTCTCTCCTATGTCCACCCCTTTTCCTCTATCATCTCCTCTTTCAATTAATCCTCCATTGCCTCGTTGTCTATCTTCTCATCCTCCTCCTCCAAGTTTATCTCTTTAACCTCCTTCTCCTTCTTGTCCATCCTCTGCTCCTCCATCTGCTCATCCTTTATCTCTTTCTTTTATCTCCTCCTCCTCTATCCTGTCCATGTTCATCACCTCCAGCTCCTTCTTATTCCCTTCACCTCCTCCTCTATTCTCTTATCTTTCATTCTTCTCATCATTCAACCCCTCCTTCTCCTCTTCATGTCGCTGTTTTTTCTGTACTATAATAAAGATTTCCATCTGTCCACATTGTCGAGATCATCAGATGATCTACTGTTAATAAATTCTATGCAAGTGTGTGTGTGTGTGTGTGTGTGTGTGTGTGTGTGTGTGTGTGTGTGTGTGTGTTTGCGTGAGATAGGACCTGTCATATATGTGGTTCACTGAAAAATGTAATCAAACAAAAGGGTGTGTTTTAATACGTGCGTTTATGTGTGTGTATGTGTGTGTGTGTGTGTGTGTGTGTGTGTGTCTAAGACCCAGGCATGTGTGTGACATGTTCTAATCAAATTTGAATTGCCCAGTCCCCAGATAATACTCTAGGATCAGGCGAGAGGATTAACTTGAGATTGTTTTTGTCCGTTTCTCCAGTTCATGCTCACATCTGCTGCGTTGAAGATCTTTTGAAGGTCAAACGTCCAGATCCACATTTTGCACTTCAAACAAAATTACATGTTTTTAATATTTAATATAAGTATAGTACTTATATGCAGGGGTTCAATTAGGGGTATAGGTGGAGAATTCTCAGTTATTGTAATATTTAATAATTTAAATAAAAATTAATTTACACAGAATTTTTTACACAGGAGCATTTACGCTAGAAACGTGGCATCCTTGAATATGCATTTAATAAAAAATGCTCGCTGAAGAATTTCCGATGTGTGTTTCATTAGTTTATTGGGTTACTTGTGTTTTTTTTTGTTTTTTTAAAGGTACACTTAATAGACTTAAGTATGACACTTGACCATTCTTTGGTATGTACCTTTTGAACATCATATTCCACATTTGGTCGCCATTTCATGTTAAAACCTTCACTCTTCTGGAAAGATGTTCCAATAGATTTTATGGAGATTTGTGCTCATTCTGCCACAAGGGTGTTAGCAAAGTCAGGTAGTGGTGTTGGTGAGGTGAGAAGGCCTGGGGTGCAGTCAGAGTTCCAGCACTCCAGATCAGAGCTCTATAGCAGGAGATCTTCCACTCCAACCCATGTAAAGCATATCTACATATAGCTGGCTTTGTGCACAGGGGCATTGTCGTGTTGAAGCAAGTTTAAAAGTGCAATTGATTGGAAAACGTATCTCATCCGAAGACATCGTTTTACATTTTCACAAAGAACCAGATATAACTGGAAAAGTCAGGTGTCCTCTATTCTTTTGCCTGTACAGCGTATTTACCACCAGGCATGGGTTTTAAGATCCTTTTCGAGAGCTTCCACGGGTTTCAGAGAACGTCCTGGCCATATTTCTTTCGGGCATGATGATGTAGGATGTATCTGGTGTATAACATGCTGACTGTTGCAGGACTGTCAGGATGACTCATGCCTCATGCACTGACTCGATAATGCAATTTCACTTTGAACCACAAAAATACTACACAACGTATTGTTTCTTTTCTTTTTTTGCTCGATTGTAGTATTCCTTGTTGCCAGGTTTGAAGGACACTATAGCAATAATGATCTAAAATATATACACCACGGGTTATCGAATTGCATTCACTGAATTGCACGCTTTCGAAATAAAAGCATTTCTACATAAAGCCGTAAACGTTACCGACGCATGCCGTACTGTAATTTACACCTCAATCAAAATCCTGGCGCTCGGTTCTGCTTCCTGATTATATTCTAGTTGTTTAGTTTGATGGGGAAGGGAGTGGTTGAAAAAGACCATGTGTGGTTTTTCACAACTCCTCCATTAGCTAGTACCATGATGCCTGTATTTAAGTCGATTCCGAATGGAAAGATACCTCATACCTCCGCTAAATAAACTGTTTACTGTAAGTCACAAGAACCTCCCAAGCAGAGCAAAATGACCTGTAATCGTTAAACATGTATATATTTCCCTCCAAATCATGCTCCTGTAATCAGATTGACGTTTCTTAGGTTATGCGCATGGCTTTATACAATAGGATTCATTTGGGGGCTGCTTGTAAACTGTATGGAAAATAAAGTTATGGCACTTGGCAGACACCCTTATCCAGAGCAACTAACAGTTACAGTAACTTACAACTCAGTTATACAGCTGAGCAGTTAAGGCTTAAGGGTCTCGTTTAAGGGCCCAGCAGCGGCAGCTTGGTGGTGTTGGGATTTGAACCCATGACCTTCCGAGCAGAAGTCTAACATATTCTTCTGGGAAGATGTTCTATATTTTGTAGAGTGTTTGTACACACTTGTGTGAAGGTTCCCTGGTGGTCCAGTGGTTAGGATGCGGCGCTCTCACCGCTGCGGCCTGGGTTTAATCCCCGGTCAGGGAACCAACCCCAGCCATTAGGGTTGCACAAGCCAGTGCACTCTTAGTGACGGTCCCAAGCCCGGATAGATGGGGAGGGTTATGTTAGGAAGGGCATCCAGCATAAAACATGTGCCAAATCAAATATTCGGATAATGAATACGGATGATCCGCTGTGGCGACCCCTAATGGGAGAAGCCGAAAGAAAGTTATTTGTACACACGTGTGGCCATTCAGCTACAAGGGTGTTAGCAAAGTCAGGGGCTGATGTAGGTGAGGTGTGGAGGCCTGGAGTGCATTAAACCATTCTAATTCATTCCAAAGGTTGGTATGCTGGAACAGGTTTGGGTGAAGGGAAAATTCAATGCTCCCACATCCAAAGACGTCCAATATACAATTTTGTGGTAAATGTTTGTGGAAGAACCTCATATGGATGGAAAAGTCATGCCCCAATAATTTTATTTTATATAGTGTATAAAGTAACTTTCTATATAAAACTAAAAACTGTCTAAAATGAAAGATGAAGACAAGAAAAGCAGATAAAAGGCTCCAGATTTGGAAGAATTTCTGCTTTATAATAGGGCATATAGACCATATTATGAGGGAATGTAATACTCTATTTGGTCTGTAGATGAGTAAAGAAAATTGGTTTGAAGAAGTTTTTTTTTAACCTGGAATAAGCCTGGGAGCTTCGAGAATTTTCGTTTCCCCACTGTGTGGGATATCTGAAACACACCTCGTTGCGAATACGTGGAATAGTTTGGGGAAAGTGCAACTTTCTAGCAAACTGAAACTCTAGTGGTGCTGAGTGCAAGATGTTGCACCATTCAGAGTACTGGCATAACTCTGTATAGTACATCAACATTATACATTATATAGACAAAAGTTTGTGGACGATAAGATTGTATATGTATGTGCTTTTTGAGCATCCCATTTCAAAGACATCTCCATGAAGATATACTTCACATGGGTTGAAATGGAAGATCTCCTGCTGTAGAGCCCTGACCTCAACCCTACTGAGGAACACTGACTGCATCCCAGGCCTCCTCACTTCACCTACAACAGTACTTGAAATTCTAGTTGAACATCTTCCCAGAAGAGTGGAGGTTGTTATAACAGCAAATAGGGGACTACATGTGGAATGTGAGGTTTAAAAGAACATACCAATATTATGAATGGTTGTGTCCCCTGCATAAACTTGTTTCATTGTGTTCATTAATTAACTATCATTGTATAGAATTTAAAAGAATTTTGTGTAAAAATGAGCCTAAAACTGAAAGTTTTGACATTTTTTAATGTTGTCCCTTAATTTCTCCACTTCAATCCAGTATTTGGTGACATTTCTTGGACTTTTAGGATTTATTTAATCACCCTGAACACACAGATCTACCCTGCATTGCTGTGTTTGGTTGAACAGCCGGTCCACTCACTTGAGCAGCTCCTCTGGGGAGTCGGATCGAAAAAAGTTCACAAACCTCATGAACCTTTCTGAAAGTCCTGCAAGAACGCTGAGCACCTTAGAGTAATGTGGTGGCTCAGTGGTTCAGGGTCTGAGTGATTGGTTTCAAATCCCAGTTCTGAGACAAATCCACTGTTGGGCTTTGGAGCAAGACTCTTAAACCTCAGCTGCTCAGCTGAAACTTATACCGCTTTGGTTTATCTATCTATCTATCTATCTATCTATCTATCTATCTATCTATCTATCTATCTATCTATCTATCTATCTATCTATCTATCTTTTAATAAAAACTGACATTATATCTGGACATGTATAAAAGGGTTCAAATAGGTTCAAAATACTTTCTTTCTTTCTTTCTTTCTTTCTTTCTTTCTTTCTTTCTTTCTTTCTTTCTTTCTTTCTTCTTCTTTTTTTTTTTTGTAATTTTTTTAGATGCATCCCCAAACTTTTAAATGGCAGTATACATATTGGACTTTTTCTTTGGAAACAGACACACCAGCCATCACACTACTTTTTTGTACTTTTTTTTATTTCTCATTTTCTCAATATGCCTCAGATTCAACCTGAACCCGCTCGCTTTTTCATTTTGCTCTGTCATATTTATTTCACAGCTTTTCTCACTTCTGCAATCTGCCACACGTCCTCTTTCGTTCCCTGCAGCAGTAACTCATTGAGCCGTTCACAGTTTTATCAAACGCCATGTTTGCTGTTTGAGTTTTTGTGTGTTTGTGTGTGTGTGGGGGGGGTCTGGAAAGGACAATGGAGCTGTAGTGTAAAAAAAACACATGGGCTAATCTTGAACTGTACAGTGTGTTTCCTGACATTTCCAGAAGATGCACAGTGAGAGAATTGAGTGTGTGACTCCAAACATGAATTCATTATCACCCTTCGATGTGTGCAGGCAGCATGTGGTCCTTGCTATGTGTGTGTATGTGGGTGGGTGTATATACGTGTGTGTGTGTGTGTGTGTTTGGTCGGGTTGGTGGGTGTTAAGCTTTCCAAAAGCTTACTTGGCTTCAACATGAATGCACATACACACGTCTCTTCTCATTATTTTCTCATTTTTTGGGTGCTTTCTGGACGCTTGAAATCTTGGCAAGACCCTCATTTACCCCCAAGACAAACCAATCATAACTTTTAATCACTCACATACAGACACACAGAAATACACACAATCTGGATGACCTTGTGAATTAACCATCTGTAAGCTCTTTTCCTGGAGGCTTTGCCTCCATCCGTACTGACTAATGAGCACTCAAACTTTTATTGTGTATATGATAGATAGATAGATAGATAGATAGATAGATAGATAGATAGATAGATAGATAGATATTAGTCGTAGACCTTGCAGTGCTAGTTTCTAACTCTAGCATGTTTTGTAGACAGTGGTAGCTCTGTGGTTAAGGCTCTGGGTTACTAATTGAGAGGTTGAGGGCTCAAGCTCCAGTATCACCAAGCAGCAATTTTTGGGGCCCTTGAGCAAGGCCCTTAATCTTTTGTGCTCCAGGGGTTCTGTAACATGGCTAACCATGTACTCTAACCCCAACAATATTTTCATTGTGCTGTAATGTACATGCTACAAGTATAAAGCACATTGTTTCACAAGGGCTGGCTTTTATCAATGACCTTTTAAGTGTGTCTCTCTGGAAAAGGGCATCTGGCAAACGGCATAAATGTAAATTTTATATTGGTTTCATGATAAATTAGTGTATGATATATGAGCTATTTATAAGTAAAATATGGACACCCGACAGTAGGATTAGGATGTCCTATTCCACATTTGCTCTTATAGTAACCTCCACTCTTCTAGAAGATGTTCCACTAGATTTTGTGGAGATTTGTGCTCATTCAAGGGTGTTAGTAAAGTCAGGTACGGATGTAGATGAGGTGAGGAGGCCTGGAGTGCCAGTTCATTATGTTCAAAAGGGTTGAGCGCTATAACAGGAGATCTTTCACTCCAACCCATGTAAAGCATAACTTTATTTTCCATATTGTAATGCTGGACCTGGGTTGGGTTTTCAAGTTCAGTTGAAGGGAAAATTCGATGCTACCACAAAAATCTTATACATTTATGTGCCTCCAACTTTGTGGTAACAGTTTGGGGACTAACAGTGGACCTGCAAAATGAAAAAAAAAAAAGAATGGAATAAAGATTTCCTTGAATTTTATTTAAAATTGTAATACCATGGTCTAGAATTTGGACTCAGATATCATATTATGGAAATGTTCAGCTAGAACAGCCCTAGTGTTTTTTGTTTTTTTTTGTGTGTGGGTGTTTGTGTGTTTGTGTATAACTCAATTGGAGTATGCAGTTTGATGGAGCAGGGTGATGTGAGATTCTGGATTTAATTAACCAGCGGGCAAAGACAAATAGGAGCTAAACACAGCTGCCTGATGGAGAGATAATGAACAAACTGGGTTGTTTGGGTCAGAGCTGCACTCTTTTTCAAGGCCCGACAGACTCTCATGGTCATTAATGTGTGTGTGAGTATGTGTGTGTGAGAGAGAGCATTCATTCTCACATTTCTCTGTTCATTTCAGCAGTGCATTTCTTATTAAACACATACACGAACAGGAAATAGAATAGAATAGACTTTATTTGTCACATATATATTACAGCACAGTGAAATTCTTTATTCTCATATCTCAGCTTGCTCGGAAGCTGGGGTCAGAGTGCAGGGTCAGCCATGATACGGTGACCCTGGAGCACAGAGAGTTAAGGGCCTTGTTTAAGAGCCCAAGAGTAGCAGCTTGGTGATACTGAGGCTTGAATCCCCAACCTTCCAAACAGTAACCCAGCACCTTAACTAATACACAGATACACATATACCTTAACCCCTAACTCTTAACCCCAGCTTTAATCCTTACCCTAGGAGAGGTGGTAGCTGGTAGCTCAGTGTTTGAGGCTCTGTGTTACTGTTTGGAAGGTCTGTGATTTAAACCAAAGTATTGCCAAGTTGCCACTCTTGGTCTTTTGAGCAGAGCCCTTAACCCTACTCCTTAACCTCTAACTTTTATCCCCCAAACCAAACTTTAACACCAATCCTTAATCCCTAACCAAAATACTTAACCCCAACCCCAGCTCTAACCCCTTTCCTTAACCCCTAACCCAAGTTCTATCATGCATTTAAAAAGCGTTGTGCTTTCCATTGTGATTGTTATGCGTCTAATATAATGAACTTGGCAACATATTCCACTGATCACTGTTTTCATGCCAAAACCATAATATATATGTTTAAGAACAAGGCAGCGATTTGTCTTTATTTCCTTGTACCCATTGTGCAGTAATATTTGTGATTGGCGCTGTGAAGTACGTGCCCTCCACTCACTCGCCACTTTATCACCTGCCACTCACTCCTATACACACCAACACGGCCCTTTAAAGATTGACTCGGAATCTGAATACCTCCGGCGCTGACCCTTTTGTTATTCACACTAGCGTCTTGTTCTTACTCAGTGAGCGACTGCTTTCTCTTTCAATGGCTAATCATAACTCTAGTGCCTGCCCTCCAGTTGCCCAACGTCTAAATGCATACTACAGTGGCTGAGCTGTGATTTTCTTATCTGCTGTGCACCCAGCACTTAAGTGCCAGTCTAGCGTTTGACTGCTGGCTTGCTTAACAGCTACTATTTGTACATGCGTCTTTTATTTGTCTTTTTTCTCTTTCTCGTGAGCCATTCAGCCATTCAGGTGTTCAGACGTTTGAGAAATTCCGTGTTCTTTTCACTGCGTTGTGTGACTACTTTAATGTGATAATGGTAGAGGTTTGATGGATTAATGGCATATATCAGCATTCAGCAGTGGAGAGAAAAAAGTTCAGGAAAGATGTACTTCATGTAAAACAATGAGTTGTAAAACAATGAACTACAAGTTTGTCAGTCCCAAATCTAGCTAAAAACAGTCTTAAACAGAACACTGGGTTGAGTAGACAGACCTTTAGTTTGGCTAGACTTTACATTATGTTCAAAAACCGTATTTGAATGAATGCTATGATACATTAGCAACAAATATTTAATGTTTTTATTAAGTTAACTTAATAATTATTAATTAGCTTGCATAATATGATAACTTACAATACTTAACTAACTAGCTTACTCAATGATCTAACTTACAAAACTAACTAGCTTACTTATCAAGACCATTTAAAATATGTAACTAACTGGCTTAGTGAACAAGCTACTTAAAAAAACTTGACTAGCTTACTTAACAAGCTTACTTAACTAGCTACTTTAAAGAAACCTTATTAGCTTACTCAACAAGCTAATTTACAATGTTTAACTAACTAGCTTACTCATCAGGATAACTTAAAACATGTAACTAACTGGCTTAGTGAACAAGCTACTTAAAAAAACGTACTACTTAAAAGCTTACTTAACAAGCTAATTTACAATATTTAACTAACTAGCTTGGTCAACCAACTAAAATAATATTTAAGTACCTAACCTATCCAACCAGCTAATTGTCAATACTTAACTAACTAGCTTATTCAACAAGCTAACTTATATTTTATAACTAAACAACAAGGTAATTTACAATATTTAACTAACTAACTTTCTCAACAAACAAATTTATAATAGCTTACTTAATAAGCTAACTTAAATGCTGAGCTAGCTGGCGTATTTAAAACCTAATTAAATATTGGACAAGTAGCTGGGTAATTTAACTAGCTAAACGACAAAACAATAGATAATTTAACACATTAGCTTTGATGGTGATTGTTTTTGGCAGTTTCATTATTACGTGGAACACAAATAAGGCACATCATCCTGTAGCAAGCAGTGACGTGTTACAAGAAGAAGGAAAAAAAAGAGGAAACAGAAAAGTCATATACATTTGGGTTTGTAATAATTACCTTATAGGTCAAAATGAAAATGTTGGGGAACAAGAATTCAATTTCAGCAATGCTTGAGAATACACTACTGAAGAACAGTAACAAGGTACAATCATTGAAGTATTTTCCATGACTGGAAGTAGTCAGACATCTCTCTCTGATATGGTTGAGTTTATATAGTATATACATGTAAATTTGAGAATGTTCCTGTGCCTGATTACAGCCTATATGGAATGTGTAAATAAATTGACAGGCACAGGAAATGTTTTTCCTTTAAGTTTCACCCCTCTCTTTTTTAATTTTTTTTTCTCTAATTGGCCCAGCAGTTTACCTCTGCTCATAAACATTGCATATCTTTCCCCTCCCCTTCTCTTAGCAATGTCAGGCGAGCTTAGGCAATGGGAGAAAAGACAGAAAACCGCCAAGGCGTGCAGATTGTTTGCAGAGGGGAAAATCAATTAGAGGTCCAGAGGCCTGGCTGTGAGCTGGGGCACATGTGGAGAACCAGTGGCCTTCTGCAGTGATAACTCCTGGGGCAATTGCATTATCCCCATTGACACTGGCATCTATTCATGGCAGCAATGTTCGCTCCCTGAGTGCCCTGGTTGCTACCCCCACTTAATTATTTCTGCACTTTAAAAATTGTCATGTGGCTTTAGACAATTTGAATTCAGAGGTCAGCTCTCCTTTGTCCACTTTTTCTCTGCTCTGCTGCCACTTGTCCCCTTGTGGAGAATATTGCATCCCCAGCATCTTGAAAGTAGACGTAGCGTCGCATTCTCTGTTGCTGTTTAATGCTTTTGTACGCTTTGTTTTTGGCCACAAAACTTATAATCTGTTTGGCACAAGCTAGCAAAGGTGTAAAGTGTACCTGAAAATCCAACTTGAGTTAAAGTATAGATACCTTATTGCAAAACTTACTCTATTACATGTTAAAATACCAATATAAATTGATTCAAAGTATTAAAGCAATCTTTTAAAAAGGTATTAATAAAAACAAATAGAATTGCAATATCAGGTCACAAAGAAGAAGAACCATTATTATTCAATGGACAAAACAAATAAAAATATATGATTTTAGATATAGTCATACCGAATATTTAGAGCTGACTATGATTTGATGCAGCTCGAAAAGCTAGTTCGAAATGTTTTTAAATTTTATTCTAGGTCTTTTTGGGCAGATGTGGTTAGGGGAGCTTTAAGGCTTAATGACATCTTCGCCAAAGGTGCAAAATGTAATTAGTAATAGTCATTGTCAGTTAGAATATAGTGGAGTAAAATGTACATCTATTGAATCGTAAATGTATTTGAGTATAGAGTAAAAATTGGTTATATCTTTGGTACTTAGTTAAACTAGAAAGTAGCCAATAGTAGCATTTACTCGAATATTTTACACCACTGCCAGACAGACATCTTGCTGAAATGTACCACACATTTGCAAGACTAACAATTCTTTGTCAAACTACTGACACCTGCATCTCATGATCACCAGCAGTCAAGGACTACTTAATTAGACTCGAACAAGTACAAGAAAACAATTATGCTATTCTGTTTCTTTTTTCAAGACTGTTACAGTTTTTTTTCATGTATTCATCTTAATTAATTGCAGGTAAACTATGCAACAATGCAGAGTTCAAGGCCTACTATTTGCGTTTATGGCATTTGTAGGATGCCCTTATACAATTACAAAGTCGCAGTCATAACAATCATACATCATATTAGTTTTTATCAAATTTTTGTTTATTTATAAAAAACCTTTCTGGTGAATTAAAACACTTGTGTCTCATGATTATTTTTTGTCTTTTTTCTATAGGTCCATAATGTCCTCAAACACAAGTCAAGCCTGAACATCAATCTGCTCCAACAGTTGACTTGAGATCTATTTCTGCACCATACTTTCAGGACAATGGCTTCCCACCACAGAAAACTGAACTCTTTGTTGGTTTCTTGCTGCTTCTTTGTTTTTTTGCTTCCTTTCTCCACCTCAAGGCCACAGCAGCCTTCCATTGCATCCCAAGTGGATGAGCACTACAGAACTTTCCATGCTGAGAACCCAGAATGGACCTTTAACCACTTGGCGGTGGACTACAGGAATGGGAACGTGTACCTCGGAGCGGTCAACCGCATCTATAAACTCTCGCAAGAGCTAGACGTGCTGTTGTCGCACCAGACCGGCCCCGAGGAGGACAACCGCAACTGCTACCCACCCGGATTGTGCAGCCCTGCAGCGAGGCGCTGACACTAACCAACAACGTCAACAAAATGCTCCTAATTGACTACAGAGCAAACCGGCTGCTAGCCTGTGGGAGTCTCTACCAGGGTATTTGCAAGCTGCTTCGCCTGGACGACCTCTTTAAACTTGGAGAGCCCTATCACAAAAAAGAACATTACCTCTCAGGCGTCAATGAGAGCGACTCAGTTTTTGGCGTCATTGTGTCTTACGGCGACTCTTCCCCTGACAAGCTGTTTGTGGCCACGGCGGTAGACGGGAGGCCCGAGTACTTCCCAACCATCTCGAGTCGCAAACTGGCGCGCAATTCAGAGGAGGATGGCATGTTCGCCTACGTCTTCCATGATGAGTTTGTGGCCTCAATGATCAAGATCCCATCAGACACTTTTACCGTGGTGCCTGATTTTGACATATACTATGTGTACGGCTTTGCAAGTGGCAACTTTGTCTACTTTCTGACTCTCCAGCCAGAGATGGGTGGTGGTCCAGCGACGGGTTCATCTTCTGCCAACCGTGAACAGGTGTTTACTTCCAAACTGGTTCGACTTTGCAAGGACGACACGGCATTCAACTCGTACGTAGAGGTCCCCCTTGGTTGTGTAAAGGGCGGTGTGGAGTATCGGCTTCTTCAGGCGGCCTACTTGTCTAAGGCGGGTGCCATTCTTGCTCGCTCGTTGGGTGTGGGACCTGACGATGACATCCTTTATGCCGTGTTTTCCAAAGGCCAGAAGAGGCGGCCAAAGGAAACATCTCAAGAGTCCGCCTTGTGCGTGTTTGCCCTGAAGGAGATCAATGAGAGAATTAAAGACAGGCTGCAGTCCTGTTACAAAGGCGAGGGCACGCTGGATCTGGCCTGGCTCAAAGTGAAGGATATTCCCTGCAGCAGTGCGGTAAGCCAATCCAGTACCATTTACCAGCCTTATCTCTGGCGATATATACAGACAGATAATTACTGTTGTCTGTCGAATTTGATAACCATTGCTTATACCACCCCTGAGGCACTCATGTTGGATTATTCTAATACTGTTACAATCCACAGACAATTTTTTTGGATAATCGCTTAAGCCTAAAAATAATAAAAATATCTCGCTGGCATTCATTTCGATGATGCTAAATTTTTTCCTCTTAGCGGCCTCTTTTAACATATCCAGGATTTGATTACAGGGAACCTGATATGTGTCCATTTGTAGGACAGCTGGTAATATTTACAATTATTCTAGTATTTCAGATGTTTCCCAGTGTCTATGATATTTATGTGGACTAAAGTGTTTTTCTGCTATGATTCAGATAAAACCTGCACAAAATGTAATAAATCTTTTGATTCGATTTCTCGCCGTCTCACTCTAGAAAACAAGGTTAAAGTCAATGCCAGTCCTTTAAAAAAAAAATCATCTAAGGTGCTTATTGGAGGTTGCAATTTTTCCATTAGCCCATTTGATAGATGCCAAACAACCCGAAATGCAAAATTGCCTTCCTCCATGAGTCAATCTATTATTGTAGTGGCATTTCATTGAATGCCGGCCATGGCTAGAATTTATCTTTTCATTTTCTGCTGATGTAATGGATCGCTCATTAAGACGTAAAAACCACCGGGGCCAGGTTTAACGCACACTTATTAGTCTCTCTACTCTTTGGGGTGGTGTGAAGCATTGGGGCCTGGGGGTAACAGTGGCGGGGTGTTAGATATATACTGGAGCTATGAGTGGGTAAATTACTCCCAACAGCAGTGCACTGATGGCGATTAGTGATTCTGTAGTCATTTTGTTAGTGTGAAGATTGTTGTGGAAGGTGAATCGTCAAACCTTATGTGCCCATGTACACCGACGAGACACACATACCTTCACACACGTGCACACGTAAAAGTGTTCATAGCACATATGCAGCCAGATAAATCATGCTGCTAGAGCGCTGTCTGGGAAAAGTGTGGGATGTGGATCTGAGATCGAGATAGACGGAGAGAGAGAGAGAGAGAGAGAGAGAGAGAGAGAGAGAGAGAGAGACACGCCGAGAGATGCACATACACCTAGATCTAAATGCACATGCACACCAGATAAATCGGAGACAGGGTGCTAGAGCTCTGTCTGGGAAAAGTGTGGGATGCGAGACCGAGAGGGAGGGAGGTGTATGTGTGGAGGAATGGTGCCATTTCAGCACGCGCTGCAGTATGGCCACTGCGGCATAAATTAGAAAGCAGGCGTCACTGAGGGCTGGGAGATAAATGGCTTGCTTCTCCGCCTGCTGTAACTATGGCTACCAGCTTTCCCGCTCAAGGCCTGGCAGACGTGTTTGATTGGGGTGGGAAGAAGGCGACCCAAAACAAATTAGATCCGAGGGCCCATGCTAGAGCAACGGATCACATGATCTCATTTCTAGAGGAATTTTAAAAGCTCAGGGCGCAAACGGCGAGCTAAAAACACACGATTTAACACATGATGCCGTCTTGCAACTCCGCCATCTCCCCTTTCTACCCTGATTCTTGATGATTGCCATCATTAAGATTCTAATTCTAATTCAGAAAATGGTTTACGTGATGGTGTGAAGGAATGCACAACGATTAGCTTCACCAAGGAAGTACTAATGCACTAAACGTATTAGCATTATAACTAGCTGTACTTTTATTAAGTGATCTCCAAAATTAGCTCTGTCTTCATCCCAAGGATGCAGAGTCGCATTAAATCCTTTCGTCTGTCCCGCTCACTCATCTCTTCATATGTACTTTAGGCTCAAACATATCAGCCTCTACCGAGTCAACTTTCATGCTGATTCCATCATTAAGCTAATCTCATGGATCACTAACCAGATGATAGGAACACTGTTGTGTAGCTGCAATTGCATTCTGGGACTTTGGATTGGAGCAAATTGCAGTAACATTTGCACTACATCTACAGTTTTAATTATTCTACAATAAATAACATAATTAGTTGCTTAAGCTTGAAATCTCTGACACTGTTTGTACCATCGCTGTAGCTGTGCTAGCAATAATAAGTGTGACTAGCGCTAACCTCTCAGTGGTATACTGTAACACTGCTTGAGGAAATTAGCACCACAATCGCTAAACACCCCAGGAATATTTTAATATACAATAAAAATACACGAAAGACACCTTTGTGGACCCCTCAGCATGTTTTTGAACACCCCGTTCCACATTTAGTCCCCATTTGCTGTTATAATATCGCCCACTCTTATGGGTCGGCGTTCCACTAGATTTTGTGGAAATTTGTGCTCCTTCAGCCACAAAGGTGTGAGCAAAATCAAGAGGAGGCCTGGGGTGCAGGAGCTTTCACATTCATCATGTTCAATAGGGATGAGAGCATTTCTCTGTAGCAGGCCACTTACGATCTTCCACACACTTCCAACCCATTGGCATTGCCATCCTGAAACAGGTTTTGGGTCTCCAAAAGCTTTTTGGTAACATTTCGGAGAAGAAGCACACATAGTTGAAAAAAAGTCAGGTGTCCTAATGCTGTAGTTTAAACTTATTCCTTATGATCTTTGGTGCTTTGTATGAATACTGTATGTAATCGTTGAAACTTTAAGGATCGGACTTAAGAACATTATGACTCTAGAAACCAAATGTTTCTAATTAGCTCAGTTTGAAGAAAATGCTTTGAGATGAAGAATTAATTAAGAAACGAGGAGTTGAAGATGTTCGACATGCTGTCAATTAAAGTATTGCGTTACTTACTTGTCTTACTGATCCTTACTGAGCTGCTTTCTTATGTACTACTCTTTCTCTTTCACACACTCACACACAGACACACAGACACACACACACAAATTTCTAAAAAGACATTGATTTCCCAGCTGCACTGCTCTGCTAAACAAAACCGTTTTTTGTTTTTTTTTGAGTGGATTCTGCAGTGGGAATGTGTTGTGTGACAATATAAAAAGCACAAAGTGACACAAGCAGGGGAACGCTGAAGCGATCGCGTGATCGCCGGCGTTCACCGTTATCACAGGGGTACGTTTTTTTACAACCAGCAGATCCTGTTAGTCTCGGATGAACCGCCGCTTAAATAATGCATAAAGGGAAAGGATTGCGCTCGTATATGTCGCTCTGGCTTTACTTGTTTTCGAATTTAAGCTCTCACTTACGGTTACATGTCTAAGAGGAAACGAAGTGCAACGGATGAAAGCGAGAGGAGAAAACGAATGAAGGGTCTGGAGATGCTTCTGAAGCCCAGTTTTGCGCAAGCTTAATCTTATAACCACAAGGTCACAGGCGGAGTGAGCAGGGCGGTCTGGATAAACATTTCTTATTCTGCTGTTTCAAAGCTTCCCTCAGGATAGACAGTGGTGTATAAAATACCGTATTTTTCGGAATATAAGCCGCTACTTTTTTCCCACGTTTTGAACCCTAATTTATGAATTTTTCCTGGGTTTTTACCGGTTTCACAAACTTATCATTAGACCAATGACATTTCCGAACGGAATTCGAAAAAACGCACCTCACCTGTGTTCTGAGCTGCACGGCTTCGGGAGAAAAAACTTTTTTTTTAAATGCACGACGATGCTAAAAGATAAACTCTCAAGAGAAATAGTTGTGAAAGGAAGGAGGAAGACAGTGAACAATGACTTTCTTGGTCGGCTACTGTTTAGATACAAGCCGTTGTAACGCGTTGAGTCTGGGTGAAGGGAGAGCTCGCTAACTCCAGTTGCAACAGAAATCATATAAGCACAGACAGGTTTCCAAAACTCGTACTTTTTTTTATTATTCTTGGCAACAGCGTTATGGGTTAGTCTAGGAAACTTAGAAATGAACATCAGAAAATAATAAGGACATATTCCTCAGTCTCACACACACGCAGTAATAGCGGAAGAATGCAGTGTCAGGCTATTCCCAAAATACCGCGTGTAACGTGTCTTTCGTTAAAGCGTGTGTAAAGTACATTAGTGTAGACACTAATTATTAGTATAATATGCGTAATTGGTATTTTGCATTCGAAAATGTGTTGTTTTTTGCGTGGAAAAAGGAGAAGTGGAAGGAGTTTCCAGTTTCAGTATTTAGTTGCGTTTGTCTTTAAAACGTGCAGCTTATTTGGTTTTGTGGAGTCTCCAGTTTGAGTATGTTGTTGCATTTGGATATAAAATGCATGCATATGTAATTTGCATTTTGTAGGAGTCTCCAATGTCAGTATTTTGTTGCATTTGTATATACAATTTTAATTAATTAAAATGTATTTTTTTTGTGGAAGGAGTCTCCAGTTTGAGTGTTTTGTTCTTTGTCTATAAAACAGATAATTTATATTTTGTTGGGGTCTCCAGTGTCAGTATTTTGTTGCATTTGTTTATAATGCATTTATATGTAATTTACATTTTATGGAAGGAGTCTCCAGTTTGAGTATGTTGTTGCATTTGTATATAAAATACAATGCAGGTAGTTTGGCTTTTGTGGAAGGAGTCTCCAATAATATTTTGTCAATAAAATGCACAAATATTTTTATTTATATATACAGTATATATATATATATATATATATATATATATATATATATATATATATATATATATATATATATATATATATATTGATATTGATATTGGTATATTATAGGATCTTATTTGTGGATGTTCCATAACATTATAACTGTAACTGTAAATGGATAAAACTCGTGCTCTTATTGATCTCAGCCTTTTTGGTGGTTGTTTCCTCACAAATGTTTGAAACTTTCATTATATGAAAGGAATAATGCTGTTTACCTTGCCGCTGTGTAGTTACTATAGCAACTAATGTGCCCTGCGTATGATTAGCATTTTAGATACTGTGTAATGTACGAGAATATGGAAAAGTTTTGAAATGTGAATAAAGAAGAGTAGAAGTAGGAAATAAAGAGCTGGAGAATAAGGAGAAGGAGGTGTAATAACAGCATTACAGCAAACTGATTTCTATTTATTCCGTCTCGCCGAAGACAAAATACCAAACAGAGTTCGTCCTACAGGCTCACCTCAGGTACTGTTGTGATCACGTCCCTCGTCCAAATTTGTTCCCACTGCATCAGTTCAGTTCAGATCAATAACTGACTATAAGATTTTTTATGAATAAATGAGCAACACTGTGTTTTAATAAAACAGCTGTGGTGTGTGTGTGTGTGTGTGTGTGTGTGTGTGTGTGTGTGTGTGTGTGTGTGTGTGTGTGTTGGTTTGGTCCACAATCACTCACTGTCTCGCTCTCTTTCCCTGTCTGTCTTTCTTTTTCTCTCTCTCCCCATTTTCTCTTCCTCATTGTTTCATCTCACTGCCTTTATTTCTTATTCCTTATTTTCTCCTCTATTCCTCATCACTTCTCTTTTTTGCTTCCACTCTTCTCCATCTTTACTCCTCTTGCTCATTACTTCTCTTCTTCTCTTCCCTTGTCTCCATCTTACCCCTCTCCCTCATCACTTCTCTTTTTCCCCTCTTCTCTATCTTTCCCTTCTCCCTCATCACTTCTCTTTTCTCTTCCTTCTTCTCCATCTTATCCCTCTCTCCTTCATCACTTCTCCTTTTCTCTAGCCCCTCTTCTCCATCCTTACCTCCTCTCCAACATCACTACTCCTTTTCCTTTTCCTCTCCCTCCTTTTCTCTTTCTTTCTTATCACTTCTTTTTCTGCCCTCTTCTTCTCCATCGCTACCATCTCCTCATCACTTCTCCTTTTGTTTGCCCCTATTTCCCATCTTATTGTCTCTATCTTGTCACTTCTTCTTTTTCCTCCCCTCTTCACCATCTTTTCCCTCCCTATCACTTGTTTTGTAATTTTTTCGCTTTTGTTTTCGATCTCTCCGTTCCATTGCTTCTGTTTCCAATTCTCTTCTTTTCTGCTTAGTTTCTCTCTCTCTCTCTCTCTCTCTCTCTCTCTCTCTCTCTCTCTCTCTCTCTCTCTCTCTCTCTCTCTCTCTCTCTCT
The DNA here is from genome assembly GCF_014805685.1 of Silurus meridionalis. Classification (NCBI taxonomy): domain Eukaryota; kingdom Metazoa; phylum Chordata; class Actinopteri; order Siluriformes; family Siluridae; genus Silurus; species Silurus meridionalis. The sequence goes on along the minus strand of NC_060901.1, from coordinate 4,264,042 downwards.
CTCTCTCTCTCTCTCTCCCGCTCTCTTTCTATCTTTCTCTTCCTCATCATGCCACTTTTTTTGCTTCTCAAACTCATGCTCTGCCTGCCTGCCTCCCCCTCTCTCTCTCGCTCTCTCCTCCACTACTGTCCCTTCATCTCTTTAATCATGATGTGTTTTTCCACCAATTAAAGTGCGGTGCAGCGACCCTGCTGCTCTTCAGGGCAGCCCTGCTGTACAGAAGAATATGCATATAGACAAACACACACACACACACACACACACACACACAACTTGACAGACAGTGTAAATATGAGTGTACACACACATAAGAAGCAGCCAGACGCCTACCTCGGTCCATGTTTTTTTTCCCCCAGTCAGATTGCTGTAATGAAGTTATCTCTCTGTCAGGCAGACACACATTCTGTTTACATCTCCATCACTGTACACAACGGCTCGTTTCTCGTCATAATTACACTCCGCCAATGAACATCGTCTTTGAAATGTATCTACGTGTTTATAACCGACCGAGCGCTTAATTATACGTGGTTCTTCTTCAGACCTAGCGCAAAGTTGGAGGCACACAATTGTATACGAGGTCTTTGGACGCGGTAGCATGGAATTTTTCATTTACTTTCCCTTCACCGGGAGACTCAAACCTGTTCCAGCATGGCAATGCGGCTGTGCACAAATCCAGCTCGATGAAGATCTGCTTTACATTGATTGGAAGTGTGTGAAAGATCTTGAGTGGCCTACTTTGATGCTCTGACCCTCAACCCTATTGAACGTGATGAATGTGAATAATGAATCTCAACAAATCTCCACAAAATCTAGTGGAACATTTTCCCAGAAGAATGGAGGTTATAATAAGAGCAAATGTGCAATCAAATGTTTAAACATCACATACAAATCTTAGCTGGAGGTTGTAGAGCTGTGGTTAAAGTCTTTGACTCTGGATCAGAAGGTCATGAATTAAAATCCAAGCACCACCACTTCTGGGCCCTTGAGCAAGGCCCTTGTTCCTCAACTGCTTAGATGTAAGTCGGTCTGGATTAAGGTGTCTGCCAGCTGGGGTAAAAGTAATGCTCTGGTGTCCAAAAACATGCATCCGTGATGTCTTTATTTGATCTTTTGGCTTCTCCCATTAGGGGGTGCCACAGCAGATCATCCGTCTCCATACCCCCCTGTCCTCTACATCTGCCTCTTTCAAACCAACTCCCTGCATGTCTTCCCTCACCACATCCATAAACCTCCTCCTTGGTCTTCCTCTTTTCCTCCTTCCTGGTGGCTCCATCCTCAGCATTCTCCTACCGATTTTCGCCATGTCCCTCCTCTGCACATGTCCAAACCATCTCAATCTCACCTCCCTCACCTTGTCTCCAAAACATCCTACATGCGCTGTCCCAATGAACATCTCAGCAGCTTCAGCTCTGCTACCTTCAGCTCCACCTCCTGTCTTTTACTCAATGCCACTGTCTCTAATCCATACAACATCTCAGGTCTCACCACAGTCCTATAAACTTTCCCTTTCACTCTCACAGATACTCTTCTATCACAACATACAATATCAAAGCCTTGTCTGAAAAACTCTCCTGCATTTCAGTTGTTAAAACAGCATAGTTTTGGAAGCTGTTCACACTTTCAGATTGTGAGCCATGTTATTGTAGATGCCACAGTAGGAGAATTCATGCTCCCACTGGGTACGAGATTGGCAAGAACGTCAAGGCCGAGATCTGAAAGCGGTTTTCGCGCACATCTTTAATGTTTCCAGGCCTCCAGGAAATATTTCTCACCTGCACTTTGTCTGATATTTGCATATAAAAGAACTGACCAGACCAAAACACCATCCAGACTCCTGCCCCGTTTACACACACTGAGCTGATTGTGCTGATTTGCATGTTGCGTATAAAAGTTCCATAAAAGGTAAAGCATATTAACAAAGACAGAAAAATACAGTATGGTCGTTTTTTTCTTTTCTTCCCAATTTCTACTCTTTTTCTCGGTATCGCCATCACTTCATTTTACTGTCTCAGTTTCTTTCTGGTTTTTCTCTCTGCTTATTTCTATTTTCTTCCTCCTCCTCTCTTCCTTTTGCATAATTTTACTGTCTCTCTCTTTCCTTTCCCATTCTTTCTTTCTTTCTTTCTTTCTTTCTTTCTTTCTTTCTTTCTTTCTTTCTTTCTTTCTTTCTTTCTTTCTTTCTTTCTTTCTTCTTTCTTTCTTTCTTTCTTTCTTTCTTTCTTTCTTTCTTTCTTTCTTTCTTTCTTTCTTTCTTTCTCTTTCTTTCTTTCTTTCTTTCTTTCTTTCTTTCTTTCTTTCTTTCTTTCTTTCGTTTGTTCATTCATTCTTTCTTTCTTTCTTTCTTTCTTTTCTTTCTTTCTTTTGTTTGTTTGATCGTTCGTTCGTTCATTCATTCATCCTTTCTTTCTTTCTTTCTTTCTTTCTTTCTTTCTTTCTTTCTTTCTTTCTTTCTTTCTTTCTTACTTTCTTTCGTTCTTTCTTTCTTTCTTTCTTTCTTTCGTTTGTTCGTTCATTCTTTCTTTCTTTCTTTCTTTCTTTCTTTCTTTCTTTTGTTTGTTTGATCGTTCGTTCATTCATTCATTCATCCTTTCTTTCTTTCTTTCTTTCTTTCTTTCTTTCTTTCTTTCTTTCTTTCTTTCTTTCTTTCTTTCTTTTGTTCGTTCATTCATTCATTCATCCTTTCTTTCTTTCTTTCTTTCGTTCATTCATTCTTTCTTTCTTTCTTTCTTTCTTTCTTTCGTTTGTTCGTTCATTCATTCATCCTTTCTTTCTTTCTTTCTTTCTTTCTTTCTTTCTTTCTTTCTTTCTTTCTTTCTTTCTTTCTTTCTTTCCTCTCAACCTTTTTATCTTTCATTGCCTCTCCTGATCGCTTTCCCCATGACTTCATCTTAATGTCTCTCCCCATCACTTTATCTTTCTCTTTTTCGTACTGTCTCTCTCCTTTCTCACTTTATCTCACTCTTGTTCTCTCTTCACTTCTTCTCTCTTTCTCTCCCTATCACTTCATTTTAATGAATTCTCTCCCTTTCTCCTTCTTTATATCGCTTCATCTTTTCTCTTGCTTCACTTTTTCCCCACAGTCTCTCTTTCCTCAAACATCTTACTGTCTCTTTTCCTTCTTGTCTCTCTTCCCATCACTTTATCTTACTGCCTCTCTTTCTCTTCTATTTTCTATCTCTTTTCCTGTTGCCTTATCTTGCTGTTGTTCTTTGTTTCTGTCGTTCTTTCCCTTCATGCCTCTCTTGCTTTCTTTTTGTTTCTCACTCTATTTCTGCTTGTCTCTCTCCCTTAACTTCTCTTTACTATGTGACATCTCACAAAATTCCTTATAAGGAAAAAAAGAAAAAGGAAAGAAATGACTACTAAACGGTGAAAGAGATGTCGCTTCTAACAGTTCGGCCACAAAACACGTGACACACACACACACACACACACACACACACACACACACACACACACACACATTACTGCTTTATTTTCTCCTTTCTGACCTCTTTATTTTTTTTTTTTAACAACGAAAATAAATATGAGATTATTAATAACAAAAGCGGAACCTGAAGGCACACACACTCTTAGTTCCCAGTTTGTAGCTCAAAAACATAGAGATAAGCAAATGCCATAGTTCCCACTTCCTGCTTCTCGAGTTCCACCTCAAAACCAACCGATTTCTATTGAGCGATGAATATTAGTTGATCGAACCTCCGTGTAGTAACTCGAATTAACGAGCAACTCTCTAACGCACGCTGCATCTGCACTTGTGAACAGTTTCCGTTTTCATCTGCGGCCAATTTGATAAACGGCATCCATTGTTCGTAAACTGTAAGTCTCCATGCCTCTCCGTAGTAAACGAAGCGGTCCGGATTAAGATGCTTCCAGCTTCGGGATGGATTCTCAAGAGCCGTAGTGGCTGAGACTAAATGTGATGTTCCACCTCAAGCACCCCGGCATGTTTCTGTAAACCGGCTTTGGTTTCGAGAGGAGAATCTTCCTGGAGTGCTTTTGAAAATCGAGTGCACAATGAAACGCTCGACAGCAGAGGCCTGGACACATTCGTAGATCATATTGAGGGGACATTTGACCTATTAAAGGAAGGCACTTGCTGCCTGGGTTCCTTGTGTCAGCAGAAAAAGAAGAATGTGAGGCGAGAGAGGGGGGAAATAGCATGAGGTTAGGAATGAGGGGAATGCAGCAGTGCACTCTTTCTCTCTTTCTCTCTTTCTCTCATTCCCTCATGGAGTGCACTGAAAATCCTGCTTGCTACTTTTTTACTATCTCTTAGATCTCTCTCTTATTTCTCTTTTCTGTCTCTCTTCACATCACTCCATCTTCTTTAGCTGTATATCTCTCTTTTATTTCTCTTTTCTGTCTCTTTTTTATCACTCCATCTTACTAGCTGTCTTTCTCTCTTTTATTTCTCTTTTTTGGTCTCCTCCTATTACTCCATCTTACTCTCCATCTATCTCTCTTATTTCTCTTCCATGTCTCTCTTCCCATCACTCCATCTTACTGTTTGTCTTTCTCTCTTTTATTTCTCTTTTCTGTCTATCTTCCCATCACTTCATCTCACTAGCTTTACTCTCTTTCTTTACTTCTCTATTTTCTCTCTAGGGTTCTTCATTCTCCAGTCACTCATCTTTTCTCTTTTCTGTTTCTACCCACCATTTCATTTTACTGTCTCTTTCTCTCATTGCTTCATCTTACTCTGTGTTCCCCTTTCTATTTCTCCCTTCACTTTTCTTTTCTCTCCCATTCACTACATATTTATTTTTCTTTCTTTCTTTCTTTCTTTCTTTCTTTCTTTCTTTCTTTCTTTCTTTCTTTCTTTCTTTCTTTCTTCATTATAGTGTATCTTCCCTCTCTTTCTTTCTCTCGCTTTATTACTCTGTCTCTTTTTCATCGCTTCATATTGCTCATCTAAATGATATAACTATGCATTATTTACAAGAAAAGGCGATATGATATTTTTAGATAATTAGATAATGTTTGTGTGGGTTTTTTTCTTTTTCTTTCACAAACACTCAGAGATGATTCGTGTAGCTGTGGGGAAAAAAAATATCATTCTTGTAGCTTAGATATTTTGCAGGACTTGTTCAGTCTAGTAAACCGTATTGACTTTTACTGATAAACTCTTAAACTGCATTTAGCAGAATTGTTTGTGATGTTTGTGATTGGTCTAGCTACAGGTTAGCTAGCAATACAATAAAGAAAATAGAATACAAAGAATACAAAGAATAAATAATATAAAGAATAAAAATAAAATAAAATAATAGAAATTAATAAAAAAATTATTAGTAGAAATTGAAATACATTAAAATACAGAACGTACAGAATTTACACATAAAGCAGAAGTTGTAATTTTTGTTAATTTTTTTAAAAACATTAAATCATTATTTAAAAATGTGTTATTATAATTACAATTAAAAAATTAGTTCTGCGTTGAAAACATTTCATTTTCATTCGCTAACTTGGTAGTAGCTGACCCTGCACAAATTGATAAATAATTCACAAATCCACTTTAACTTTGATTTTTTTAACCTTCATGAGAACGGATTCGAAGGATTTACGATTTGTAATGTGCATTGACTTTAATTTGTTGTTTTTGTTAAAGTCTCTCTCTGGATTTATTGAGCTCATTACCTATGTGGCTGTATGTAATTACAGAAGCAAAGGTCGTAAATCACCTGAAAAACCGTTTCATGCTTATCATCAGTCAGTCAGCAGTCGCTTTAAACGTCTCGGTGAGGAGTGGACGTGGCCCTGGGGGTATCATGAGCTCTTTCTTGTTGGCTTTGCGTTTATTTCTTTATTTCTCATGTTATGTCTAACATGCAGGTTGTGGCGATTTGGACGACTTATAACACGATTTCATGTTATGAGAAAAAACAAGCATTTAAGTATATGATTATGTAACTGTGTGAAACGTAAATGTTATAGTTTATTGTATATATTTTATAAAAATAGAAATATATTTTTTTTTTTTACCACTGAACAATTTTTTAAATAAAAAAACCTAAATTGTGCTTTGCAAAAAAATTTATAAAAAAATAAAAAGTTAAAAATATTTTAACTGGACATTAAATTAAAAACTAAATTGTGCTTTGCAAAAATATTTAAAAGAATTAAACAAATTATTAAAAAAAGAAATCCAAATAAACATTACTTTTTTTAACTAATGAAATGACGTTTATTTTTTTAATTACAGCTCGACCACCACTAAACAACTTAAAAAAAATTAATTAAATAAATAAATGAATTGTGTGTAAATTCCAAACCCAGCCATTATGGTTGCACAAACCAGTGCCCTTCCGGTCCCAAGCCCGGAAAATGGGAAGGGTTGCGTTAGGAAGGGCATCCAGCGTAAAACATCAAATATGTTGATCACGACCCAGAATTTCATACCGGATCGGTCGAGGCCCGGGTTACCAATGACTGCCACAGGTATCATTAGCCAACAGGGTACCAGTGGAAATTGTGCTACTGTTGGCCAAATGAGGAGAAGGAGAGGAGGAAGACGTCTACAGAGATGGCAGGGAAAGAGAAGTGGAGGTTTGGGTTGGTACTTTAAATGTTGGTACTATGACTGGTAAAGGGAGAGAGGTAGCTGATATGATGGAGAGGAGAACAGAAGATATGTTGTGTGTTCAGGAGACCAAGTGGAACAGAAGTAAGACCAGGAACATTGGAGGTGTTTAAACTGTTTTATCATGGTGTGGATGGAAAGAGAAATTGTGTAGGGGTGATTCTGAAGGAAGATTAAGTGAGAGTGTAGTGGAGATGAAGAGAGTTTCTGATAGGGTGATAATATTTGTGAAGGTGGAAGTTGAAGGGATGATGATAAATGTCATCAGTGCCTATGCTCCACAAGTTGGCTGTGAGATGGAGGAGAAGGAAAGATTCTGGAGTGAATTAGATGAAGTGGTAGAAGGTGAACCTAGGAATGAACAATTGGTGATTGGGGCAGACTTTAATGGGCATGTAGGTAAAGGGAACAGAGGTGATGAAGAGGTGATGGGTAGGTATGGTTTTAAGGAGAGGAATGTGGAAGGGCAGATGGTGGTAGATGTTGCTAAAAGGATGGAAATGGCAGTGGTGAAAACATATTTTATAAAGAAGGAAGATCATAGGGTGACGTATAAGAGTGGAGGAAGGTGCACACAGGTGGACTATGTTCTATGTAGGAGATGCAACCTGAAGGAGATTGGAGACTAAGGTGTTGGCAGGGGACAGTGTAGCTAGACAGCATCGGATGGTGGTCTGTAGGATGGTTTTGGAGGTGAAGAAGAAGAGGAGGAGAGTGAGGACTGAAAGAAGAATAAGATGGTGGAAACTGAATGAGGAAGACTGTAGTATGAGATTCAGGGAAGAGGTCAGACAGGGGCATCTGGAAATAGAAAGGAAGACAAGGAGACGTGGTAGTGGAATGAGGAAGTGCAGGAGAGCATAAGGAGAAAGAGGTTGGAGAAACAGAATTGGGATTGACAATGTGTGATGAGAAAAGTAGGCAGGAGTACAGGGAGATGCGGCAGCAGGTAAAGAGGGATGTGGTGAAAGCTAAGGAAAAGGCATATGAGGAGCTGTAGGAGATGTTGGACAATAAGGAAGGAGAAAAGGATTTGTAGCGATTGGCCAGGCAGAGGGACCGAGCTGGGAAGGATGTGCTGCAAGTTAGAGCGATAAAGGATGGAGATGGAAATGTGTTGACTAGTGAGGAGAGTGTGTTTAGATGATGGAGTATTTGAGCAGCTGATGAAAGAGAAAAATGAGAGGAAGTACCTTGTAGAAGCATGGAGATGTTTAGGAGAGATGCAGTGGAGTTTTTAACCAGATTGTTTAACAGGATTCTGGAAGGTGAGAGGATGCCTGAGGAATGGAGAAGGAGTGTGCTGGTACCGATCTTTAAGCATAAGGGAGATGTGCAGACCTGCAGTAACTACAAGGAAATAAAGTTGATCAGTCACACCATGAAGTTATGGGAAAGAGTAGTGGAAGCCAGAATGAGAGATGACCATCTGTGAGCAGCAGCATGGTTTCATAAAGTCCATATAGCAGTTCTGGAAAATTATTTTTCTCCTCATGTTTCTCTCGGACTTCTGAAAGAAATGAATCCAATCACATCCTGTCATCATGTCATATCAAGAACCAAGTCACGGTGGTGGTGTAATAGTGAGCCGCTCTTGTCTTTCTCTCATCCACATAAAAAGTCTTAAAGTTTAACAGCTTGATGATTCTCCATGGTTGGTCCCCTCCACACTTCAACGCATGCATTTATCTTCTCCCATGACGTTCGGTAGAATTCCACGCCGTTGGTATTTCCCGGTAAAGGCCACCATGATATCTGGCGATGCTAATTCGGCCTTGACACAGCATGTGGTGCGATGAGATAGACGTCTTCTCAGAGAAGAGCTTCCCTTTTCTTCCTCGAGCAACTCACAGGAAAATGTCATGAGGCCGGCTACAGCTCGTGACTCATCCCTCGATGCTCTTCAGGCTCTCGAGTGTGTGTTAGTCCTCATTCTGTTACATCCAGAGGCCTCGGAAGTCTCGCTTTCACAGATCGACCAGGAGACAGCTGTTTTGCTTTTAGGCAGCAGGGTGAAGGGAAAATTTCATGCTCCTGTATCTGTTCCAGTTCCTTTGTCCATATAGTGAAACTTCTACAAGACACAATTTGTATCGAGCTGTACTTAAAAATTATAATAAATAAATAAATAAATAAATAAACATTATTTTCAAAATTAGTTTTGAATCAAATATATATAATGATAATAATGATATATTGGTATATTTAAAAGGTTTTTAAATAAAGTATTAATATTTAACAAAAAATATTTATTTATTTATTCACAAAAAATAGTAAAAAAAATTTTTTCAAAGAACAAAATCTTTTCAGATGCTTGAGGTGAGATTGTAGTTATTTAAAAATTTAATTAAGAATTAATTATTAAAAAAATTTAAATGATATCTCCATAAGAGATATTGTATATCGTGATATTGTGATATATTAATATCAAATTATCGTATCGTCAAAGTAACAAGACGTTCCAGAGGACAGGCAAACCGGTGTTTTCAGGAATCTAATGATCTGCGAGCTTAACATACAGTAGCGCACGGATTGTTTCGCTCTCACAGCAGATGCCCGAGTCAGTATGGAGATCCCGTCTCGAGCTTGTGCTTCATCCACCACGCAGGCCTGATGGAGGCCAGTACGGATCAGCCGGCAGAACAGATCGCAGACACAGTGAAACAAATAAAAGAAGCGATCCTTTTATCCTTTCATCCCATCATCCGCCGTCCGGCCCCCTTTCTGAGCTTCTGGGCTTTTATTTATTTATGGCGTCTGAGAAGCAATCATCAGCGCATTCAGCTCTTCTTGGGGCTCACGAGGGCTTGTGTTGCGTGATAATTGAGTGTTGATATAATTACGTCGAACACGGAGAAGAGACTTGTGGGATGCGACGTCTTTGTTGCTAACAACAGTCTCTGTGTGCAATATTATTTGAGCGTGAAAAAAAGGGGGAGCGCATTTGAAAGGGTAATTATACGATTGTTGGGAATGGGTTTTTCTGAGAGGCTGTTTCAGACGTCTCCGAGTCGTCCCAGGTTGCTTGCCTAGTCTTTGGGTTTTGCGCTTTTATCATTTTCTAGTTGTTTTGCGAGCAGCTCGGTTTGATTCCGAAGAGAAAGTTGAAGGAATGGACTCGACTGAAAGTGTCCGTAAACTCGAAAGTAAAGGAAAGATCGCACCGTTATCAACAATGAATTACAATTGCCACAAGCAAATTTTTAAAAAAATGTAACCGATTATAAAAGATGATCGATAACTTCATTTCTCCCAGAGAGAAATTCACAGACTAATAATTTACTAACATTTCATAGTGCGAACTCTTAAATCCTGAAATCTGATTGGTCAGAATTTTAAGTAGCATGTCCACAAAAAGAAGGAATGTTGCTTTTTCACCAAAAAATACAAACAAAATTACCATATGACAAGCTTAAAAACAATAAATAAAAAGAAAGTAAAATGATATAAGCTTACTTCTTGCTGCTGTAGATCCAGTGGGCGGAGCTTCCTGCATAAGGGGCGGGGATCCTACAAGTAGCGGACACATCTAAACATTAAAAAACATATTTAAGGCTTATATATTAGGGTTTCCTTAGAGTTTAAAAAAATAAAATAAAATCTACATTTTAGGCTTAAAAAAGTATTAATCTTGCTGTTCTTAAATAATTATAAACAAGTCTTAATTTTCCGATGTCCATGTAACGGCAACTTTCGTGCTCAATGTAATGCCAATGCAGCACTTCTGAATGTTTCATTACATTTTTGTTGTTTTCATAGTGTTTTAGTTTTTTTTTCTCTGAATTGCAAACGAGACCAACATGCAACAGCCAATCAGCTTCCTGTTGTTGGTGCGAATCGCTTTCTGATTGTATCACATGCGTAAAACGGATTTAACTTTTTCCGTTATGGGCAGGTGAACGTTTAGCGATACTTTTAGAGAAGTTTAGAGATGATCTTGTGTTATAGGTAACAAATTTCATTCTTACTGATCTTAGAAAGGTCTTAAAAAGTCTTGACTTGGTAAAACCTTCAGAAACCATGATATTAAAGCAGAAACAGAAATACACAAAATAATTCTGCAGTGCATTTGCCTTCTCTCATAAAAGGGTTGTTTTTTTAATGTTAATGTTTACCAATAATATGGCGACAAACAATTTTTCTGTGTGTGCGTGTGTGTGTGTGTGTGTGTGTGTGTATGTGTGTATAGTCAAATGCCAAATTTCTCATTTGTATTAATATGCGACACTCGGAATTTGTTTGAAATTAGGTCAAGGAGTCACTATGACAGGCCTCTGTATAGTCCTGCCCCACCGAGAGACTACCCGGGCTCGTCCTGTCACTTTGTCCCCAAGAAGACGAAAGCTAGAGCGTCCCTGAATAAAGCGCATGTGATTTCCGACAACGCTCTGCGTACCAGGCCAATGAGGCGCCAGGGACCAAGAGAGAGAAAAAAAAGAGAGAGACTCCTTTGTCCTACAGCAGGAAGCTGGGTCCAAGTGACCTAATTCTGCTCTCGGTCTTTTTTTGTGTCTCTTTCTGCGTATCTGGAAGCAGATCAGATGAAGGGGGAAAAAAACCCTAACGCTGCCGCACTCTGATCAGCAGGCTTTTAGGCTCGCTTGTTGCTCTGTGCTCCCGAGTCTTTATCCGCCTCCGTATTTTTTACACCTTTCGATGCGCAGCATGGAATTTGGCTACAATGCAGCAGAGTGTTCCTCCTCTTGAAGGGAGGCCACGTAAACGGTGGGAGGACGCGCGGAGTGACAGATTGAGAAAAATGATAAAATAACTACGGTGCTGAATTTAGAGGGCCACCCTCAGAGCGACACGCGGCGCGCCGGGATATTACGGGAATGTCATTTTCGCGACGGCGTGGGCCGATAGCACGCGAGGAGAGATTGTGTGTGTCTCTGTGTGTGTGTGTGTGTGTGTGTGTGTGTGTGTGTTTGTACGATTTTTTTCATGCCAAGGTAATGAAAGTGTGCATGTGACCTGAAAGGTTGACAGAAAGGAAGTGGATTTGATTAAAACACTACGTGTACGCCGTGATCGACACCGCGTGTGTCCGTTGCGCGGCGGAAAATATTGCGGCGGCGCCAGAATCCACACCCATGCCGTTTCTTTATGCACCCTGTTACAAGACCGGGCCTGCTGCTAGCACAGCCACGGTGCCAAAAGACATTAGTCTCTGTCAGACAGGAGAACACAGTTAGAAATAATGCCTCCTATGTTCACACATTCCCTTACTCACTTCAAATCTGCCATACAACCTTTTTTCCCCCCGCATGTCCTTTCAGATAGATTGTCCTCTTACCCAACCCCAGTCAGCGTTCACATTCATCATGGTCAATATGGTTGGAGCGCTACAGCAGATCTTTTTGCATGTCTTCCCTCAACACATCCATAAACCCCCTCTTTGGTCTTACTCTTTTCTTCCTTCCTGGTGGCCCCATCCTTAGCATTCTCCTACTGATATACCCCGTGTCCCTCCTCTGCACATGTCCAAACCATCTCGATCACACCTCCCACAGCTTTGTCCCCAAAATGTCCTACATGCGCTGTCCCTCTAATAAACTTATTTCTAATCCTGTCCATCGTCATTACTCCCAACAAAACCCTCAACATCTTCAGCTCTGCTACCTCCAGCTCCACCTCCTGTCTTTTAGTCCTAATGAGTGAGCCTGTGGCAAGGAAGAAACTCCCTGGGATGTCATGAGGAAGAAACCTTGAGAGGAACCGGACTCAAAAGGGAACCTCGTCCTCATTACCGAATGTCCATACATTAAAGTGTCATCATTGTTAAGGTGTGCAGCGACAGCTGATTAAATGCAACCCGTGGTTCTGACCCATTCTAGTAAACTGTTGATATTAATTACAGTCCAAATCCATTCCAAACATTGAGTTAATGTGGAACCATCCCCAGCTGCACAAAGTGGTCTCTAATTGATGACAACTCCATCCAGCAAATCCTGAATTGACAGGATTTTCTATATTCGTAAAAAATGTAAAATGGAAAAAAAAAAAGATTTTTTTTTACAAGGTTTGGACTTCGTTTGCGCCACATGCCGGTGATTTCTTCCTGATCTAAGCAAGATGTGGTCCGAGATTTGGAATTGAGGCTTTTTTTGAAAATTGGGCTGGTGATTCATCGTGTGCAAAGCAAGGAGCAGCCAAACCAGCACACGCTGGGTGTTTTATCTCGCCGAAGCAAGGTGAGATGGCGAGATCTGGGCGCTTTAAATGAGTTCCATTAGTCTGGCCTGCCAGGTCTATGGATGTGCGGGGGTTTGGCTGACAGCAGAACATTTTTAAAGGTCAGACATGTACGGAGAAAGGACACGCATGCATAGAATCACCCCGATATGCGTCGTCAGATATTTCTTATTCCTTTCCCCATTTATCTCTTTTTCTCTCTCACTCTTTTAACTCGCTCTTCAGTCAGAATCGACTCTTCTATCGATCACTCATAAACAGGCATTTCAGCGAAGCCGTGTTCAGCCACTCCATTTGCTTAATGAAGAGCATCATGTTTGACAAATAGATCCTCACCCGTGATGCATCCCGACCAGCCTCCTCGCGCTCACCGGTCACTTGTGAATCGATCCGATACGGCCTGGTGAAGCACCTGGATCGCCTTCACGGTCCCGGAGCAACCGGAGCGTCTCCCGTACACGCAGACGTCCGCAATTGCTCTTTGTCACCATTAAGATAAACACAACGTTGTACATTGTAATTGAGTTTTTAGCGCATGCCTGGGAGTTTTGGCTCAGACACAAAAGGGCTGTTTTTGCAATTTATGACAGGCCCCGCTTGCTTCCTGTCACAACCTGGCATCACAGAGTCGCCGTGTTTGGCACGCTGTCACTTCGGAATATTAGCGTGTGGCGTTGAAGTGGAATCTAACACTAATTAGGTGTTAGACCTTTCTTGTGCGTGGTGCTGGGAACCAGGGCTGGCCATTTATAAAACAATACGATTATGACTAGATTAAATGTAAAAAATTCTATATATGCTATAATTGTATATATAATAACTGTGGATAGCGTTAGGGTTTTTCATAGGAACAAGCAGCAGTCACATTTCGTGGTCAATTGAATTTTTAAATCAATAACCAATAATAATAATAATCATCATTTTTTAAAAATCATTATTAAACTGTATTACCTTTCATGGAAATGGTATTTCCTGATGACTGTGGCTTCTTTCAGCAGGATAATGAGCACAACAACGAATTTTAGGCATTGACTTGGCCTCCAAATTCCCCAGATCTTAATCCAATTGAGCATATGTGGGATGTCCTGAACAAACAAGTCCGGTCCATAACCTTGGTGCCAAATATCACAGCACACCTTCAGGGGTTCAGTGGAGTCCATGCTTTGAAGGGGTCAAGGCTGTTTTGGCAGCAACACAATATTAGGCAGGTGGTCATCATGTTATGTTTCCAGGTTTTGTTACATGCCAACAGATGGCAGCACAAGGCTGCATGCACAGTCACAGGGAGCACCAACCTTCATAAGTCAGTCTGCTAAAAGACCTGTGTACATCGGGAGCTTTGCAACTGGTGCTGTTTTGACCACATGATTACCACGTCTGCTATTCTGAGCATGTGTCACCAAGCTCTCGTCACACGTGAGTTTCTCGCCTGAAAAAACATGATCTCACGTCAGCTCCCACCCCACTCCCCAGATTTGGGTCCTGCGGACTTTGTCTTCTTACTGAAGATGAAGATCCGGCTTGCTGTTAATATCCAGCACGAATCACAGAAGGTGCTTGACACGCTTCAAAAATAAGACCTTTAGAACACATTCCAGAAGTGGTAGAAACTCTGTGAGTGCTGTATTGCTGTGCAGGGGGACTATTTTGAAGGTGATCTACGTATTGCATTGAAATCCTGAGTACATTCACATTCAGGAATCCATTACATTTCAAGAAAGTATTTCGAATTAAAGACATTTTGTTGCAGACCATTTTGGCATTTGTCCAAAATGGGCCTACGTTTCACATCCTTAAACAAGTCTATGGATGGTTGTGGTGGAAATTGGTGGCATGTGGCTTTATTTTTTTCCAAATATTTTGAGGCACATACACACCTAAATCTGCATCTACCTCATCTCTATCTGCCTTGGCTCTGTGTTCCTTTTTTTCTCCTATTTGTTGCTCTCTGATTACGGGTGTATGCTCCTTACCACTCATTTGGCTCCTCCCATCATTCACAAACCGGCACTCGACCACGCCCCCCTGATTCCGCAAACTCATTGGCTGGCAAGTCATCGATCATAACTAGGAATCCTGTCTGTTATTTTATCCCACACGTGTAAACCCTGGTGGCGCTGTTTCGAAATCAATCTGCGGTGCGTCGCAATATGAAATCGTTACGGCTTTATCAGAAGCTGTAAATCATTCCATTCCCCATGCCAAATCTACCTTCGCTACTCATTCGTTATGTGTCGTCTGACGCCGCGTCACGTTTTTTTTGGCGTGGGTATTTATTCAGAAAAAATGTCTTTTTAAGAACGCACAGTGAACTGATGTGATGAGTCTTATCATCTTCGATCCGATTCCCCTCGTGGCCTCATTTTATATACTGACCGATATCATTGTAAATTGCAGATGTTCTAATAAAAGAGTGTGTGCCCGTGTGAAGTCCCTGCTTTCTCAGCACCATGTTCATCATTTTGAAACTCAACCTAAGTGACATTTTTTTAAATTTTTTTGCCTTCTCCAGCTCCTGACCATCGACGACAATTTCTGTGGGTTGGATATGAACGCCCCACTCGGGGTGTCCGAGATGGTTCGCGGGATTCCGCTGTTCTCCGAGTCCAACGACAAAATGACCTCGGTGATCGCCTACGTCTACAAGAACCACTCGCTGGCCTATGTAGGCACGAAAAGCGGCCGGCTGAAAAAGGTAAGGAGCTTGGATTTATCTCGGGTTCATTCTCACGAGCAGGACTCGATCGATTGTCTCGTTGAAAAACTGAGTTGCTATGGAATGTGCATTTTGAGATCGATTCGTGTTTGGTTTCATGGGTTCACCAGTGTTGTGAGTTGTACAGTCTATAGATTAGACACATTGTCACACACAGTTTTTCCTGCTGCCTTGTTCAATGGTTGCTCCTGCTTTTAAGGGACTCTAGGATTTCTTGAGAGCTGCTGTTCTAACCATTTTAAAGAAAATAATAATCAAAAATAATATGTATATTATCCGCTTTACATTTGTGAATGATGCAGCAGAGACATTTTTAAAAAAAATACGACTCGGCTGAAAGGTGACTATGAATAATAAAGTTTACTGAAAGGTAAAGCATGTTATTAATAGTTAATGTCTCTTTATTGGAGTAACATTCACTCTACACAGGCTTATGAGAGGTTATAAGAGGTTATTTTTATACATTTGATCTGTGTAATGAAAAGGCTGGGACTTTGCTTACCGGTCAGTGAAAACACTAAAAGGTGCTAATTAGCATTCAGGCTATTCACACAGACTGCTATCTGATATACGCTGTTTATTTAGGTTTTTTTTTTGTTGAAATTCAGTTTCTTATCTCTGCTTGCTATCATTTTTGTCTTACTACTTCTGGTGGTATCAGGTGCTGATGGTAAACTTTTGACTTTGGTGTGTTGCTGTTTAGTGATGTACCAAACGAATTATTCTTTTTTTGAAGAAGAAGACGAACAACAAACTATACACTATATGGCTAAAAGATTTGTGGACAACTGACCCAAAGATTGCTATGTGTGTCTAATAACCCATTCCACATTTGCCCTTATAATAAGCTCTACTCTTCTAGGTAGATCTTTCACTAGATTCTGGAGATTTGTGCTAATTCAGCCACAAGGGCACAGTAGGTGAGGAGGCCTGGGGTGCAGTCAGTGTTTCATTTCACCTCATTAGGGTTGAATTCAGAGCTCTATAGCAGGAGGTCTTTCTTTTCAACCTATGTAAAGCATATCATCATGGAGCTGGTTTTGTGCCACTGCATCCAAAGACCTTCTATACAATTGTGTGCCTCCAAATTTGTGCTAACGGTTTGGGGAAGGACCACATACGGCTGGAAAAGTCAGGTGTCCCAATACTTCTGTCCATTTAGTGTAACTGTTCTCTATGTAGCCTTAGTGTTGCAATGTCTAGTATGTGTGAAGAAAGATGTCAACCAGAAAGAGAGAGAGAGAGAGAGAGAGAGAGAGAGAGAAAACGAGTAAGAGCTCTGGGGTGTTCTGTTCATGCTGAGCTAGTCAAGGGTAATTGCATGATGCGGTGTGATGGCTTTGGGCCTTCTGCCCTCTCCTCTGCCTGGGCCTCTGAAAGCTGTGGCCGAGACAAATCTTGGGGCCTGCTGTACACGGTGTGAAGGAGAAAACAGCATTAAAAGCGAGCAAAGAGAGGGAACGGAGAACGAGAGGGAGGGAGTGAGGAGCGAGTTAGATATGAGTTCTTCTGCCTTTTCTTAAAGGAGCTTGTACTCTGGTGATTTGGCAGTGCAGACAGACAAACACTCATCCTGGCAGAAATCGAGTTTAATGTGCAGCTATTATAATGCTGAGTTCTTTTTTTATATTTGGTTGTACACTGTAAAGAAACGCATTGGTGAATATACGTATGTTAATATATTCAACTACAAACAAGAAATCTGCCTGTTCAGTTTTATTGCTAGGTAAGAAAACGATACCCCTGCTCCTTCGAATCTTATATTTACCCTGGTAATAGATGTTACGCTTGTGGGAACGGTTCAATCGCTCCTGTTGTAGCTTGTGGGTGTGGTTTATTTACTGTCTATTCACTAAATAGAAAATTAATCACAGTAATAAAGGAATCAAACATTAATAAAGCACTAATCAGCTATAAGAATTATGTGTTAAATTCCCAGATTTGTAACCTGGCTTTATTGGCAGGTTAGGGAAAACATGGATAGATGGATGGATGGATGGATGGATGGATGGATGGATGAATATGGGGAGGTCTTTCAAGAACTTTGTGACACAGTCTGGGTTCAGTTTGGAGATAGATAGATAGATAGATAGATAGATAGATAGATAGATAGATAGATAGATAGATAGATAGATAGATAGATAGATAGATAGATAGATAGATAGATAGATAGATTACTCAATCTAGAACTTATGAAAGAGTCATAAGGTTGACGATGGATGGATGGATGGATGGATGGATGGATGGATGGATGAATGGAATTAATTGATCCTGCAATAGAAATTGTTGCATTACGGCAGCAAAAAATAACCATTAAAATAAAATGATAATTACAGATCCAGATATTACACAATAAATATGCAATAAATATATTCACAACAATAAAAACTTAAAAAAATAAATAAATGGAACAATAGAAAACAGGTGAACAAAAATGACATATACAACATATATGTATATATCATTCTAAACAGAATGCACAGATGGCAACTGTAGTCGAGTGTGTTATCTACACACGCTTACCAGAACTCTGAATGATCTTTGTTACCTCCATACCTCAATAATACATATGTATTCATAATCTGCACACATGTATCAAGAGGCTCTATATGACACGATAGAATCATTTGTGCAGTAAATGGACACCGAACTACAGTTGTGTATGGGGAAGCGATTGCTTGCTACTACGATGGTGGAATAACTTATTATACAATTTGAGTTGCACGTTACAAACATGTTACACATTTCTTTGTGATATTTCAAAATCTTGAAGATCTGCATCATGGTTGAAAAATTGAGCTATTCTTGGCACTTGTCTGTTCTGAAAGTAAGCACCAAATAAATAACCACTGCTGGGAAAATGAAGGATCTGTTCATGGAGAAGCTCGGTACGGTAATGCGTAATGGCCCATTTTATGTGGAATGAAATCTTTCTGACTTTTGTTGCTCCGGCATTGTCAACCGAGCACCTGGGAACTCAACCGTTAATACAACAAGCAGTTCCGGGAGAACATTTTGCAGAGCACAATTTTCTCGACAGGCTTTGGATGAGGCACTTCCAAATGTCAAGAGTAACTGTTTAAGCAACTGCAGTATGTGTCAGGAGCAGAGCTGCTCATTTCTAGCCATCAGTCTCTACTGATTAGCACTTTGTGTTACACAAAATGGCCTTGTGTGCTGGTGTAGAGTAATGTGCATATAGGGACTATTAAGTTATAGTGTAGTCATTAAGGGGGCAAAACTAGAATAGATAGATAGATAGATAGATAGATAGATAGATAGATAGATAGATAGATAGATAGATAGATAGATAGATAGATAGATAGATAGATAGATAGATAGATAGATGGATGGATGGATGGATGGATGGATGGATGGATGGATGGATGGATTCAGGGAGGGAGGGTCGGACGGACGGACATACGGACAGACAGACAGATAGATAGATAGATAGATAGATAGATAGATAGATAGATAGATAGATAGATAGATAGATAGATAGATAGATAGATAGATAAAAAGTGTGAACTAGAACTTATGGAAGAGTCATAACAGTCATAAGAGTGTTTATGAATAGATGGATGGATGGATGGATGGATGGATGGATGGCTAATTCTGGAACTTGTGAAATAGTCATAAGGATGGTTATGAATAGATGGATGGAGGGATGGATGGATGGATGGATGGATGGACGGATGGATAGATAGCTAATTTTGAAACTTGTGAAACAGTCATAAGGGTGGTTATGAATAGATGGATCGATGGATGGATGGATGGATGGATGGATGGATGGATGGATGGATGGATGGATGGATTAATGGATGGATGGATGAATAGCTAATTCTGGAACTTGTGAAACAGTCATAATGATGGTTATGAATAGATGGATGGATGGATGGATGGATGGATGGATGGATGGATGGATAGATAGATAGATAGATAGATAGATAGATAGATAGATAGATAGATAGATAGATAGATAGATAGATAGATAGATAGATAGATAGATAGCTAATTCTGGAACTTGTGAAACAGTCATAAGGATGGTTATGAATAGATGGATGGAGGGATGGATGGATGGATGGATGGATGGATGGATGGATGGATAGATAGATAGATAGATAGATAGATAGATAGATAGATAGATAGATAGATAGATAGATAGATAGATAGATAGATAGATAGATAGCTAATTCTGGAACTTGTGAAACAGTCATAAGGATGGTTATGAATAGATGGATGAATGGATGGATGGATGGATGGATGGATGGGTGAATGAATGGATGATTGGATGGAAAACAGGATGAATGGGTAATTTACATATATTATACTCGTATATACATATACATATATTATACTCATATTATATATAATCATGATCCTAATACAATAAAATGCACCTAGTTTTTAAAAATAACCCTAGAATGTTATTATTCAGTTCTATTGAAAAATGTAATTCTATTATATGTTAAATACTTTCACACACAAACATGATATACAATCACACAAGATCACACAACTCACCCGGCTTAAAGCTTTTAGCCGCAATCCCAGTGATTGCTAATGACCTCAGCGGAGAAAACACAACGCATGATGTCATTGTCGCGGACGCAACAAAACACATCGATGAAAAGACACCGCGTTCCGCTCGTTAATTAACGAGTTTATCCTCTTGCTTAATTGATGCTGAGTTATGGACAAGCAGTGCATCACATTCACGAGCCTATTTACTACCCGAAGATTAGCAGATAGTCGCTAAGGATAAATATTAACATTAGCATCACTGGTGGGAGTTTATTTAAAGGCTGGGTTTATAAATATTAGCCCTGACAGCCTTGTAAGTGTTTTTATGAAGCTATAAACATAGATATGACGCATCCTGAGGATAAAAAAAAAACACTAGTCAGTTCACAAAATGTACATAGATGTGAGTAATGTTACCTGCCAACAGTTTTAGCAGCATTCTACAGCATTTACTGATTTATCTACAAAATCTAGTAGTAAAATTAGCTACTAAGTTTCATTTAAGTGTGTGAAGGAAAAACATAATTTTACCATTGTGTAGACCTTCAGGTGTACAAGAGAAGCCCCACAGCTCAAACATTCTGTCGTAATCAATTAACATGATTGAAAGCAACGAAGTCCGTAAGAACCCCATTCATTAATAAGGACTAGTCAAACATACTGCAATTACGCTAATTACTTGCTTTGCTTGAATGCTGAGATTGCAGTTCTGTACACTTTTACAAAATAAACAGGTGTTAGCAAAATTTGTGGACCTGATGATGCAATTAATACTGTTAATTACTGCAGAATATCTGGGATTTTGGTCCTTTCTGTTAGCATGAAAAGCATTTATAATTGTTTTTATTATTATATTATATTTTATACATTATGTAAATATATTTATATATGTATATATAAAATATTTGACAATTAATCATTACATAATATATATTATATTGTAATATATCGAAGTTATAATAATATATGAATCAATTTAATTAATTAATTTGAATCTAGTGTTTCATTAAAAAAACACTCTTCTTACTGCCTAAAGTGACTTTTTAAGTCTTATAAAAAACAATACCGTTAAATTACCTACTTGCTCAAAAACAATAAAAGTGATTCCTGTACATTTATGCCATTTGGTAGCTGCCCTTATTCAGAATGATTCACAACTAAGACTTACAGTTGAGGGTTAAGGGCTTTGCTCTAGGACCCAGCAGTGGTAGCTTGGCAGTGCTGGGAATTGAACTCATGACCTTCTGATTTTAGTTACAATGTCTTAACCACTGAGTTACCACCGCCAATCTTTTGACATGTATCTAACGTATACAGTATGTGTCAAAAGTATAGATTATATGTATATATTTGACTGTGTGTATACATAAAAAGAATACAAAAATAACGAATGGACATTTTTCCATTACATTGAAATTATTCAATTATTATTATTACAATATTCAATTTGAATCATTACACATTGTATCCTGCGAGAAATTTTGTTGGATCCCAGCTGCATGGGCACGCGGCTTATATTCCGTCAAAATGCACCGAGGAGCTGTAAACAGCTTCTGAATCCCCCTGAGACGGATATTTTTAGAGCGCGCACACTCGCCTGAAATGGCTGCGTTTGCTGAAACGTTCGCGCTGTGCCGTGTGCACTCTGGCTAAACCCCCAGACCAGATGGGGTTTTGGGACTTTGAAGAATCTCTACTTCTCTCTCTCTATCGTTCTCCATCATTCTCTCAGTCTCACAGCAGCCATTTTTCCCCTTTAATAAACCTCGTTGTTGCTCTCGAGCTATAACCATGGTTTGATGGTTTTGTGCGCTAGCGTGTTACGAGCTCGCTTGGCCCTAAAACACGCCATTGCGTCTATGGCATCAGTTCCTTTAGGCTCCTAGAAAGCGAGGGAATCTTCATAAAAAAATTACCGGTTCACTCACCGCTTAATAAACTGGCCATATGTCTTTGGCTACAGTCTCCATGAGAAATTAGACCTATTAATTGTGAAGCAGCTTGTAATCCACAGTGCTTCGTAATTAGGGCTAGTGCTCAGGGAGCATCGCTGAGCCAGATACGGATTGAACAACACCCACAGAGGTGATAATGCTTCATCCGGTGGCCATGATCACTCAATACAATCAGCATCTAACCTTGAGGAAAAGCTGTCTGTGTAGGTGTGTGCGAGCAGAATACGCCCATCCACACTTCTGTGTGCTTCTGGGCCATTAAGTATAAGGTGAAGTGAGTCTCTCTGACCTCTTTTCAGAGTGAGAGAAATGGAGAAAAAGCTCGGTTCAAAAGTGCACAATCGGAATATGGCGAAATACGCCGGCCGTGCAGGAGATGGCCTTTTTTTTTTTCCAGGAGCGATAGCGGAGATTGCTGGTTGTCAGAGGGTGGTGAGCGGCTAGAAAGGGTCAATTTGCTCGTGAATGGAGGATGTTTGTTGCTGAGGAAAAGGTCAGAGTCTCCTTTAGTGCTGCTCTTCTTCTACCTCTGGTTGACATTCTATGGATCGTTTAGTGTGTGTGTGTGTGTGTGTGTGTGTGTGTGTGTGTGTGTGTGTGTGTGTGTGTGTGTGTGTGAAGCATGTCCAAATATGGTACTAGGTACTATAATAAACATAAGGACGTCTAATAGAGATAATTTTTTCCTGCCAAATAGTCAGCATGAAAAAAGACACGTCTGTATACTGGAAACGTTTCTGTCTGGAAGCTGTAAATCAGAAAATGAGGTGTAATGCGTTAAACTTGTAAACTTTACGTATCGTTCTTAAAACCACAGAAAAACAGTTGTATTATCTGAACAAGAAAAAGATAGATAGATTTATTGCTGACATAAAGTCTTCAAGAAGTAGGTGATAATGCAAAAAATATGAAAGTCCAACACAAATACAGATATAAAAAGAAGACACATTTTAGGATTTGGTTGAAAGCACAGGTGTCCATTGAGAGTTGGACACCATTGGATGAGATCCGAAGGGTCGCAAGTGAGCAGTCAGATATGTAACATCAATATCAACAACATTCTCAGTAACCGTCCGGTCAGGGTTTCTAGGCATTCGTTTTGCAACCAAGAACAAAACACACAAACTTATAATAACTAACGAGTGGGATTTAATAACAGAACACATACTGATTTAAACAAAAACACAATGGCGAACTGGGGAGATGTAGCAGAGGTTGAGGAACTGTTTGAGCCAGAGTTTATACACCATGCTGTTACTGATGGCATTTTGTTTTTATCCCTTACTGTGTGTGTTTGTGTTTGTGTGTGTGTGTGTGTGTGTGTGTGTGTGTGTGTGTGTGTGTGTTTGTGTGTGTGTGTGTGTGTGTGTGCGCATGAGTTGTGGGGACCCTCACAGAAATGCAGATTATTGAAATGGTAAAAGTGGAGCCACTGGAGCAGAGGATTAAGTGCTGAGACCTAATGATGAAATATTCTGCAGCAGGAGCAGTGTGTGTGTGTGTGTGTGTGTGTGTGTGTGTGTGTATGTGTGTGTGTGTGTGTGTGTGTGTGTGTCTGCATGCAAGCACATACCCCAGTGTATATGTGTGTGCTTTAGCCTATGTGTTTATATGCTTTCATCAGCATATACATGCATGTGCTTATGTATGTGTTTTGTCCTTACAACAGCTGCTTTGGTAAAAACCCTATAAATTTGCTTCATAATAACCCAAAGACCAGGATCGACACCGAGACGCAAGAGACACTTCACCATGTTTGTCCCGAATGTGTCGTCTCCGGGAGACGTGGAAAAAACTTCCACTTCCCTCCTTTCCGCCTATGAATCCACCGGCAGCGTTGCCATAGCAGCCGAGCTTCTGGGCCTCGTGTGTTATGGTATATTACAGCAGATCCAGAGCCATTTTCTCTTTTGTTCCAGCGCTGTTTATCTTTTGATCACGCTCTCTATACAGACATTTCTTTCCCCACAGTTACATCGAGGCTTATACAGAAAATGCCAGAATCTGACTTTTCGATGGAGATGCTCAGCACTTGGTGTGATCTGTTCATCATCTACAGATCTGTGTTTATTCAGAGCTTAAGGACGGACTGTTGGCAAGAAAATTTAGTTTTTAGAACTGAAGCACCGGACAAAAAGATAGAAGGGTTAATCGTAGATAGAGAAGCTGCTTTTTGCTTGGTTCCTAGCAGAACAATTCAAGTGTGTTCACAGGACTAATTCTAATCAAAGCAACTAAATCAATGTAAAAACTAAATATTATGAATATTTCGTGAATACAGTATATTACTTATATTGTTAGCAAACTAGCAAACTAAATCTGGCTTTATACTGTAATAAATATTAATCCAAATGTTAAGGCTTGCAAGTTAGCTTACTACACTGTACAACTTTCAACCTGATTTAAGAGGATTTTTTCGGCCGTGACTTCAAATCGGTTTTGACATTATCCTGGAAAGACCTTTGGAAAAAGAAGAACCCTCATATTACTAAAGGTTTACCTCAGAAAAGTCCATTTAATGCTCTGATATTCGACACAGTGCCCAGCTTAGCAAAATTGTGTGGCATGTCTAAAGGACCTGCTAGCTTTTTATATTTATATGTTAGCATATATGTAATCTTAGCCGTATCAATCATGGCATGAGCTCATACGTAGAAATCAAGTAATTAAATTCTGTGTTAATAAAAAGCTAAAACCACTGAGTCTGTGCCGTGTTTGGTAGAACATAGACAAAACATTTCTTTTGAGGAAACCGAAGGCGCATGAGCAGTAAATGAGATGCTAGTTTGGGGCGACTGACATGCTAGCAGTGGGAGATTCAGACAGCAACAACCTGCTGTGCTGCCTGTCTATCAATCGAAGTGAAGAAACGAACCCTCCGCTGGCCGCCTTATTAAAGAGAGAGAGAAGGAAAGTAAGAAAGAACGAAAGAAACGAGCAAAAGAGAGAGAGAGAGAGAGAGCGAGAGAGAAAGACTGAGTTAGAGAAAGAAAGACAGAGAGAGGAGATTGATCCTAGAAAAGGAAGTAACATTTTCTCCTTTCGTCTTTCCTTTTCTTACGCATCGTCTCCTTAATGACGGATAAACATGTGGACAGGAGAAGAAGAGGTGAACCAACGTTCATCACCGACACACTCGTGCACAAACTGGATTTAAAAATAGCGACGCCCTTCACACGCTTCAATGTTTCGGGTTATCTATAGTCACCCTTGTTTGGCCTGAGGGCTGTTCCATAATTGAAAAAAGTGCTTGCGGCGCTCAGTGGGATGACACCGCACATGACTCTGTGTTACATCAGTGGCCCCTGTGTGTGTGTGTGTGTGTGTGTGTGTGTGTGTGTGTGTGTGTGGTTGTGCAGCATCAGAGAACTAGCCGTGTTGGATATTAGCACAGTTGAGAGCTGTGTGTAACATTGGGATTCAGAATGTACCATATTAAGTGGAAAAAAAAACATATTGTGGAAATGTCACAGTTTACAGCAATGCCTTAGAAAGACTATAATGTACGCTAACCGGCAGGACAATGATTAGCTAATAGCGTCTGACTATTAAGTTGAGAAATGTTTGCCGGAAATGTTTACAGCTGCTATAATTTGTCACGACAGGGACTAATACGCAATTGAGAACATTGAATGTTAAAGTAGCTATAAATAGATACAAAAATAATGAAAATCGCAGGATTTGGCGAATATCTGTGGTGTCAGAGGAATAAATCACGCTTGGGAGGTGTGATTATATTATTCTAATATTAATAATTATTATAAAATTTTATACTTATATTGATATGAATATATTATAACAATATGGATAATGATTTCATGAGAACGGCATGCCTGGTTGTTTATTTTTTTATTTATTTGATCATGTCCTGGTACATAATATAGGCTTGTAGAGGCTTTTCTTTCTTTTTTTCTCTCCACTTAGGAGAAAAAAAAAAACTCAAACGCATTACATTTATCTTATTCGGCAGACAGATGTTTTCAGAGAGACTTACAAGTATCTCATTCATTCAGCATTTGAGGGTTAAGGGTCTTGCCGAGGGGCCCAAAAGTGGCAGCTTCGTGGTGCAGGGATCCGACGTCGTATATACAATATACAATAAGCACAGTGAAATTATTTTCTTTGAATGTCCATGGAGTCAGGACACAATGTCAGCCATGATACAGAACCCCTGGAGCAGATAGGGTTAAAGGCCTTGCTCAGGGGTCCAAAAGTGGCAGCCTGGAGTGCTGGGACTTAGCTGGGGCAGTAACCTTTGAGCCACCACCCCCTCAGTTTGTCTGCCTTTTAACTATTGATGATTTCGGTGTCTCGAAAGTGTTTGCGCTGTAGTATAACTATCTAATTTCCGAGGAGAAGACAAACAGTGTAGTCGGCTTGTAATTACCGTAATCGTCATGTTTTTCGCTGTAGCACAGGATACATTTCTCAGAGAGCAATGATCCTGAAAAATCTTTTTTTTCTTTTCTGTATTCTCTGGTTCTAGTCACGTGATCAAATTTTCAGGATTCCCGCAGTCACCGACATCTCGATAAAATTTTTTGGGGGATAAGATGGCATCGTAAGAGTTTAATCGAGGACGTGACGCACCTTCCATCTGCAACGATTTCATTTGCACGTTGTCTCTGTGGCCTCTGTGTTTACAGGAAGTGCAGAATCGATTCAAGGCTGTGAGACAGAACGTGAGAAAAAAATCGAGAGAGAGAAAGAAAGAGATGCTCTGTTTGCCCATTCACATGAAGTCTCTGTAGATTCATTTATCCCAATATGAATCAAGTGCTAGGATATAATCTGCTGGAGATGAGCTTAATATGCGTCGGCTGCACGTCTGCCTCGATCAGGCATTTGTGTCTGTGACGACGGCGTAGGCTCCGGGGGACTGTGACAGTGACAGTGTGAAATGAAAGGCACTCTGTGTTTGAGCATGTGTGTGTGTCAGGGTGTGTACTTACTTCCGAACGCATCAGTGTTTCCAGTTCAGGCTCAACCCTTAATAATGACGTGATGTCATTACAAAGCCCTGACACTGGAGGCTTCTTTCCGAATCAAAGCAGCGTCAGTGAATATGAACATGATGGTATAATATCAGAGGGATTATCAGATAAAACAAATGAGATAAAATACGTCGGCGTTATTAGCGAACCCCGCCCCTGCGTGCTGAAAAATACAAGCGGCGCTTATGTCTGTGGTTAATTCCAAAGTCTGAATACCGTGCAATTTGAGTATTAGCTTGCGAACACAGACGGAGGCGCCCGATTCAAGAGCTGTCAGCTCTTTTTTAAAGCTTGATGTGTAGATTGTATCCTGCCTCGTGCCAGATCAAAGCGAATGAGCGTAAATGTAAGGAAATGTAATTATCATGTCCAGCTCTGCAGCTCAACAGTTCCGATTTAGATGACTCCTCTTCTTCTTCATCGTCTTCTAAAAAACAGCCATATACAGACCTTTAACGGCGCTGCGAAGGGACCTGACCCGAATCCGACCCTACGTTCTAACAAGCCATCAGCATCTGATGGAGCTAATGGATGTCTAATGATAATGTTAACGTTAATGTTAATGTGTGGTCTGAGCCAGCAGTACTTTACCCAAACATGCTAACCGCTAATCATGAATAAAAGATCTTGGGGCCGCCATGATTGGGGAATGATGTTGAGCAGGGAGCACAGCATGGGATTTGTGGTGGTATCAAAGAGGTTTTGTGAAATTGAACTTGCGGGAACGTCAATGGAACGTGAAATTCATTTTCAAAATCAATGTTAAAAAATGTTCTGTATTACAGGTTTTGTGTTGAAATTGTATTGTTATAATCAGGGAGCCAAAAAAGAAACCTTCAAAATTTTTAACAGATGGAAACCAAATGAGCACAGGAATACCAAAATACTGCAGCGGGATTCCTATGCACTCACTCATAACACGCTAAAGATAAACGTAGCATTCGGTTTGCTGGTGTTCCAGTGTTTAATATTCTGTTTGTAATTGATGCTAAGTAGCAGCGATAACAAAAATGTGAGTTACTTGATTATTTAAGACCTTAGGACTGTGGTGAGACCTGAGATGTTGTATGGTTTAGAGACAGTGGCATTGAGTAAAACACAGAAAGTGGAGCTGGAGATATCAGAGCTGAAGATGTTGAAGTTTTCGTTGGGAGTGACGAGGATGGACAGGATTAGAAATGAGTTTATTAGAGGGACAGCGCATGTAGGCCGTTTTGGAGACAAGGTGAGGGAGGTGAGATTGAGATGGTTTGGACATGTGCGGACGAGGGTCATGGGGTACACCAGTAGGAGAATGCTGAGGATGGAGCCACCAGAAAGGAGGAAAAGAGAAAGACAAAGGAGGAGGTTTATGGATGTGGTGAGGGAAGACATGCAGGTAGTTGGTTTGAAAGAGGCAGATGTAGAGGACAGAGGGGTATGGAGACGGATGATCCGCTGTGGCGCCCCCTAATGGGAGAAGCCGAAAGACGAAGAAGAAGTGTACTAAACATAGTTAGCTCAGCCCAAAGGTGTTCAATGCTACCACATCCAAAGATGTCCTATACAATAGCGTAATAGGTATTTGCTGGGGAACAGTTTGGGAAGGACCACATATGGCTGAAAAAAGTCAGGTGTCCCAAAACTTTTGACAATATAATGTCATGGTGTTTATATTTTAAAGTTTTTTATTTTATTTTTTTAAAAGGTTTTTGTTTTACTTGAGTTAAGTACAGTAAGGAAATCCAGATATTTCTCACGTCTAGCCATGTGATCAGTTACAGCCGTAGCTAGCTGTTCATATTTAAATCTAGCTGTGATGTTATTGTTTTTAAACGCCTGCAAATTATTCAGGATTTTTTGGACCCCCCCGAAATTTTACATGCTACAAAACTAGTTATATAACTTTCTATAAAATATTACACGGCAGCGTTAAGCAAAATATTTAACGTTAGCTTCAGTAAAATACTGTTGGCTGTGTTGGGGGTGGGGTTAAGTTACGGGCGGGGTTATGAGGTTATTAAAGTTCAGCTAATCTATTTAATTTTTTTCCGAACAAGTTTTCGAACATCTACTCAGAGTACCATTTTTATTCTTAAATCTTGCGTCAAGCGTGTGAGGCACGAGTTAGGAAGTGTCCACGGTGCTAGTTCACACTCCTCAGCCGGAGAAGGGCCGCATGACTCCCAGCTAATTACTCTGTGTAGCAGACTGTGAACGTTACTTTCTGAAACATTTAATTAAAACCATAGTTGATCGTTTTTAATGAAGTAGCTCGGCGAAAAAAAAAGGTTGCTGGCGTGCACCGGGTGATGGCAAACCTGCCGTTGTTTTAATTAGCATCCACGCCAATCTCCGTGAAAGACGATGACAGACTGGATCTTCGTCATCGCGTGTGTGTGGTGTGTGTGGTGTGTGTGTGTGTGTGTGTGTGTGTGTGTGTGTGTTTGTTTCGGTGGTAGATCTCAAGGATTAGCAGGCATCACAAGCAGAACGCTCGGCATGGATGGATTACCTGAGCCGAGATAATTCACTAGCTTTTGTATTAAACGGTCTAAAATAAACAGGTGATAAAATCAATGATAGGCCACAGGTTGTTTTTCTTTCTATTTTCTTTGTCCTTTAGATTTTCTCTGTTTCGCAAAATTCTCACGTCTACGCCACATTGCTTTTTCCACTCGTATTCCAAAAGTATTGGCACCCAATGAATGTGAACGAATGTGTTTTTTTGGCATGTATTAGATGTATTCATACTTTCCTATGCATATTCTCGACATTTTATACACAACATCTGCTTTAAATGAAATGTACAATATTTTACAAATTATTCGGACCCCCCCAAAAAAACGTATTTATTTATTTATTTATATGCATTACCTGAGCATTACAGTCCATTATTTAATATGCTTTACAGTGAAAGGAGGCTTGTTGAATTGTGTTTATTGGGTTTAGTAATGGCATTCATTCACACATTGAAACTCCTGTCTGTGATGCCGCACTCTGTTATATTGTATGTTTAATATTGATAGTTTTTATAGCCTTTGTGTCATAATGGCGCTATTAAGAGGTGGATTTACACAATATCAATCCAAGCCAATGAGCATATCTGTAGGTAAATACTCTAGTTGTGTTAAGAAAATAACCCAGACAGGACTAATATTGAACTCTCGGAAGAACCCCTAAATATCTGCTGTTTTTCTTTGAAGAGTGTATATATATTTTTTTTATTCTTTTCCATCCATTCCCTTGAAAGGTGCCGACATTTCTGCAGCCGACTCTAAAGTACATAAGGTCTTTTGTTCCTTGAATATCGCAGAGTTTTGGAATTGCGGGAACACTCAGAAACCTCTCAGCCTCTCTCTCTCTCTCTCTCTCTCTCTCTCTCTCTCTCTCTCTCTCTCTCTCTCTCTCACTTTCTCTCGCTCTCTCTCTGATTTATTGGCCTTAGTCGACAGATGTTAGTGTATCTGTAGAGGACACACTGCAGGTGAGTCTCTCTCGGCCAATCACAGCGCTCGCCTGAGTCTCTGGGGAACGACCTGAGCAGCACTGCGGCAGGAGCTAGAAAATAGGCTTCTTTACAATTGGGTCACTCATTCTGTTCTCCAGACAGAAATGCCTGGGGAGAAGTCGGGTAAAGGTGTGCATGTGTGTGTGCGTGTGTGTGTGTGTGTGTGTGTGTGTGTGTGTGTGTGTGTGTGTGTGTGTGTGTGTGTGTGTTTTATTGTTCACGTGTGTATGCATTCTGTGTTACAAAGTGTATGAAGGGGTGTGCCTATAGTCTCTGGTGGGGTTGGGAATCCCCCCATGGACTTCGCCATTTGATTGGATTCGATTTCGTCGTTGATTTTAGGTGTCATGACGAATCATTGGTTTATTAATCCTTTATTTCCCTTTTCTTATTTCTTTTTTACAATGTTGAAATGACAACGTCTGTCTATAAACATTCTTTCTGTTTAATTTATATATATATATATATATATATATATATATATATATATATATATATATATATATATATATATTTTATACTTTATAGTTACACTTAATACTTTTATATACTTTTTATTCTTTATTTTTCTTTCTTTCTGTCTTTCTTTCTTTCTTTCTTTTATATATATATATATATATATATATATATATATATATATATATATATATATATATATATATATATTCTATTTCTATTTACATGTTTATATGTTGGACAGTCATAACAATAATTTCACCACATGTACTCTGTATGAATGTGTATGTGACCAATATTGGTTTGAAATGTACAAACAAATTTATTTAAAATGTAAACCTGCTCTACACTGTACTTCCAAACCAAAATAGGTTTCATAATTTCAGCCAAATGACTCGATTGATTTAAAAACAGGCGCTTTAATTAAATATTCTCTCTTATAATCGAACTGCTTATCATTATATGAATTATTATGGATTAAATCCAAATTATGAACTAATATGTTCTGGAAATAAATAGATCAATAAATCAATAAAATTGCGTAAAGAGGTCACTACGCCAACGTAAAGTAGATACTGCATCACCACCGCGTTATATCCGATGTAGTGCGTATAGTGACGCATGCACACTAATCAGGCATAACTTTATGACCACTGAGAGGTCAAGTGAATAAGTGTTTGTGAGTGGGAAATAGTAGGCAGCACGTGAACATTTCGTCCCTAATGTTGATGTGTTCAAAGCAGAAAAAATGGGCTAGTTCAAGTTCTGCGAGTTTGACAAGGGCCAAATTGGGATAGACCGGGTTAGAGAATCTGCAGCTCTTGTGGGATGTTCCTGATCTTCAGTGGTCAGTATCTATCAAAAGTGCTCCAAGGAAGGAACAGTGGTGAACTGGCGACAGGGTCATGGGCGGCTGATTTTTATTTATGCACTTGCCGAGTGAAGACTGGCCGTGATTTGAACAGACGAACTCCTGTAGCTCAAATTGCTGCAAGATTTTTGCCATCAGGGAGTTTTTCCTTGCCACAGTTGCCACTGGGTGGCTCATTAGTGATAAACGTATAAATATCAGGAACAAACTTATACGTTGTTTTTTTAACCTTTACATTTTTATAAATGCTGTTTTGATACAATGCCCATTGTTAAAAGTGCACAAATAAAAATTTATTGAATTAGACTGGACTTCAGTCACTTGTATTTTCCACAAAATTCAGGAATATGGATTTTTTTGTTGCCATTTTTACATTGAGTTCCAGATTTAAACTCATTCAATGGCCACTTTTGTATGTTCATGCAGAATCCAGATCGAGAGAATTACAAAGCCTCGACTGATCGAATATTTTTTTCTTCCCTCGACCCCTCACTGGCTTAGGCACATTAACATACAGAAAAATTCTCTCTCTCTCTCTCTCTCTCTCTCTCTCTCTCTCTCTCTCTCTCTCTCTCTCTCTCTCTCAGTCCATTGCGCATCCCAAGCTCTGGCTTTACAAGGACTTTTTATCTCTGCCACACCCTCTTTCTCAAAAGATTATGTACTTCATTTCAGCACACACACGAATCGGTAATTATAGAGGTGTGAGAGAAATGCTGTGGCTTGCTTTAGTGCACTGATACATGTGACAGGCTTTTCATTAGAGACCGCGGCCTACTTCACTTAAGTGCGATGCGAGTCTGTCTTTCTCTGAGCGTAGGTCAGTGCGTGTATGTGTGTGTGTGTGTGTGTGTGTGTGTGTGGACACTATTGTATAGAAGCAGACAGCTCGAATATATCAATAGAGCATTTATAAGTACTACACTACATCAGAATGTGAAAAAGAAAAGGAAAACTGAGCATCAAAGGAAGAAACGGTAATGCTATTATAGGAAAATAATCAACGAGTGGGTGGTGTGATGATGCAGGGTTCCTGGTAGCGCGCCGAACGAAATCCTTTTCCAATAACGGCACATGCCGATGTGTTTTATTCGTCTTATAGCACAGCAACTGTCCAGCACTTACACTTTTTTTTATATCCATTAACAAACAACACATTGTACTTTTATAAAAAATCTAAATAAAAAATCTGTTTATGCAAAAAACATCGGTTATCTGATACGTCATATGAGCTATTAACAGTCTTTCTTTTTGGCTGCTTCAGTTTCCTCTACCTAGACTTTAATCAGGAAACGGTCACAGTTTGTTGTGTTTCAGTGTAAAATGCAGACTCTTCTAATGTCAGAAAAACACTTTTATCCTATGATAATCTCTGACAATGGAGACTCCTTCTAGAAATGTTACATAATCATCTTTTTACAGAAAACATCCCCAAATCTGTGTCATGTAATACAATAAAAGGTGGATGTGAATGCAAGTCAAAGATGTTCTACATTTTTGGCATTTGGCAAAAGACCTTATCAAGAGTGATTCCAATTACCTCAATTATACAACAGTTGGGGGTTAAGGGCCTTACTCAAGATTCGAGAAGTGGCACATTGGTGGTGCTGGGATTTAAACTCTAGACCTTCAGAACAAAAGTTTAAGATTTGGCATTTAGGCAGTTTTGCCGCCTTTATCCAGAGCAACTTACATGTTGTTACAACTGAGCAGCTATGGGGTTAAGGGTTGTGCTTAAGGCCCTTGATCAGGTGCCCAGGAGGGCAACTTGGTGTGGCTGGGAGTCTTTGTGACCTTTGGATGCCAAAATCTAATGCCTTAACCACTAAGCGACCACTCTATATATATATATATATATATATATATATATATATATATATATATATATATATATATATATATATATATATATATATTTCATTCTGAGTATTTGGATTCGATTACTTAATAAACTTTTGCCATCTAACAATGAAAACAGTTTGATTAGTTTAAAAGCCATTAGAAAGAAAAGAAGGTATTGAGTTGAAAATCTTTCTCTCCTTCTTCCCCTTGTCTGTCTCTCTCTCCCTCTGACACGGAGGTCTCCTGAGACCAAAAATAAGATGTGCTGCCCTTTCTAGCACCGGCTTTAAGCTGATAAATCGAAGCGAAAACTCTGAGAAGCAGTTGTCAAAGGAGTTTAGGTGCGCTTCATGGCCGCAGAGGGGCCGTTGATGCTGCTTATTGATGCCTCTCAGGGAAGTCGAGGGGAAAGAGACGCACTGAAACTGTGTTGAAAGATTTGACAGCACATACCGCTGCATAAATCTAACTCGAACCCCTCAGCCTGTCATATCTGGGAAGAACAGTTCCTTCAGAGCTGCGGTTCTGGGTCATATATGGCGTTTAAAATTCTTGAAGAAATGCCTCTTTCGGTTAAGGACTGCAAATCGAGCTGTCGTGGATGGAGATTGCGAAGATGCATTCGCTGCGAATTGCCTCAGCATCCCCCGAAATTGAGCTTCAAGGACATTGCGATGTTTGCGTTCTTCGTGAAGCAGTCATGTCAGTGAAAAGTTAATACAGTGGTGATTTGGAAAGTGAATTTTCTACTTTTGCCTATGAGGAAGCTAGCTTCTTTAACCTTCAAGCACTCCATTGCCTGGTTAGAAGCATGTCTTACTCCGATTTTGCTAACTCTTGGTTTTAATGGAAGCATTGGAGAGTGACCATAGCCATTTGGCTCTTGATTTGGCTTGAAATGGTTTTGTTTTTTGTCGTTATCACTGTTTCAGTTTCAGCCTGTGGTTTGGAGCACAGCCTGCTGATTGCTGTCTCATGCTTCACTACACAACGCTGACTTGTCAGGGTGTCTTGATTGCACTTGTTAGCTCACATGAGGCATTGTTATTGTTATTGGGCAGACAAAATTCTAGTACTTCATCAGTAGTCTGGTTGGACTAGGGGTCTAGACTGGGACTCTAGAGATGAATCCACGATATGGATACATAGACACAGTGTTTAGTTCCTTAGATGTTTAGTGAAAAGATGGTTATTCTGTCAGTGATTAAATCCTGTGTGGGATGTAGGTGTTTGGACAGTAAGAGTAAGTTAATTTCACCACCTGGGAGATGGTACATCGACAAGTCATGCTGCTTAACTGTCGCTTGTGACTTGGCTCCAAGGGTAGTGACCTTGGCACTTGGCACTCAACTCAAGACTCGAGGAGTGGGTGTGTTTATTTATATGCCTTTTGGGCAAGGAAGATGTATCAAAATCTAAAATGGGAATCCACAGGAAGTCAGAGAGGGACCACTGACGTCATAGGGTGGACTTGCAATCAGTATAAGACAAAATATCCTAAGGCTTTGCTGGAGGAAATGCAGGACGTCTACCCCTGAATAATAAACAACCCACCCCTCTGTCAATGGCGTCTCAGCATAAAGATGAAAACGAATGGTGATATATTTTTATTAAACTATACTGTATGATTATCCAATTATCCTTTAATGCCAGTCGGTTCATCATTTTAGAGTCAAACTTTGGTATTTTTAACATTGAAAGATGTGGTGCCTTTGTGCATTTGGTTTTGCCTGGGGTTTCAGCTAGTCTCCAGAATGGCCATTGGGAAGATTGGGCTGCAGCACTATGGATCAGTCATAAGGAATTAATGTCACATGAAGAAAAATCTGCCAGGGGTGAGTTCTAGAGGACGAGCCTCTAATAACCGTACTGCATGGCTAGGATTGAATTGTATATTGTGCTACAGAATCTATAAGGTGGGAATCTAAATAGCTACCAAACATTCCTTATGCATTAGCGTCTCAGAGCAAAGATAATAGTCCCTGGAGATCTTGTGATAGTAAATGGTTCTTTTATGGTTAATATTTAGTTCTTGAGACTGAAAACACATTCCTTATATTGTGTGGAAGACATCTGAAAGACTGAGATAGCCAGTGCATAAAGGACACATACCAAACAATCAAACTTCAACAACAATGACAGTTTTTTCCAGCATCCTGTCTAAATTTTTATTTGTATTTGTTTCAACAAAACAGTTTTTCTCAATTTGGACAGGGTTAAGACTTCTGAAACTGTAATCAACTAGCACTTGTATAAGTGTTAATAGATTAGATTAGGTTAGATTGGATTTAACTTTATTGTCATTGTGCAGAGTACAGGGCCAGTGAAATGCAGTTAGCATCAACCGGTGCTGTTCCGACCATGTGTGCTACCACGTCTGTGATTTCATCATGGACAGCATGTTAGAACGAAGAGCAAACGTGCAATACTCGCCAGATTTGGCTCCATTAGACTTTTCCCTGTTCCCGAAGATAAAGATCCAGCTCAAAGGTAATCATTTTTACATAATTGTGGAGACTCTTTGAAAATAAGACTTGTAGGACACATTCCAGGAGTGGCAGGAACATTGAGAGCGCTGTATTGGTGTGCAAGGGGACTATTCTGAAACTGATATGTGTGTGTGTATATATACAGGTGCATCTCAATAAATTAGAATGTCATGGAAAAGTTCATTTATTTCAGTAATTCAACTCGAATTGTGAAACTTGTGTATTAAACAAATTCAATGCACACAGACTGAAAGTAGTTTAAGTCTTTGGTTCTTTAAATTGTGATGATTTTGGCTCACATTTAACAAAAACCCACCAATTAAATTATAAATTCAATAAAAATGAATTTGCGTTATTAACACGTTAATTTTGACAGCATATTTGTGATGTGAGTATTATGTGTTTATTCTGTGCTTGATATGGGGCTCTTTAAAAGGCTGGGAGGAGTCAAGGCCTTGAACAAGGAAGAACTGTAGACGAGGGAAAATGGAGTTGAAAAGTTGAATCTGCTGAGCTAACATGTTAAACGTGTCTCCTCTCCTTTGTTGAAAAACACGACACTAATATATATGTAAAATGTATTATAGAATAACTTACACATTGACAGATCAATGGTACTGCTGCAGCTTCTGCTTCTTCCACACACCATGGGGTGACACCTTCTCATAAATGATGTAACTGCTGTATGGCTAAGATCTATTTACCAGGAGCACAATAGAGCATTAGCAAAACGACACTAATGAGAACGAGCTTGGTGTGTTTGTGTGAGAGCGGCTTGAAGGAAGCACATCGTTTAGTCTGTATTCCGTCTCCGTAAAAACAGATGGAGCCCTCTGGAGCTGTGAGTCGTAAAAAAAAAAAAAGAAAAAGAAAAAACTTATATTTTTCATACATATGCAAATGAAACATTTGGAGGAAACATAACCCTTGAAAAACACTCGCTAACAATGCGTCAGGCATTTCGGGATTTTTGAATCAGCGCTAGTTCCAGCTCGGGGGCCAGTTCACGCTTTTTGAAGTTAAATTGGTTCTAAAAAAAATGGCAGACTGAAACGACGTACACCGAAACAGTTCCTTTAGCCTTTTCCTTCGTTTTTTTTCCCCTCCTGCATCGTCAACCTTAATCCTTTTACCCCGCAAATAATTCCCGTTGCCATCAGGACGTATTTAACCTTAAACCAACATCCACTTCAGTAAGCACTCTGCACCGATTTGCGCTCCTCTATCAGCCACGGGCTCCACTCCACGACTGCTTCCTGTTGGCACATTAATTAATATCGCCCTCTGTTTCACGTGGCCTGGGGCATCGGGGTTAACGGCTGCTCTTATTGTTTTAGTAAAGTGCTCTTCACTCTCTGGCAGACTCCCAGTTTCTCTTTCTCTCCCTCCTGCCCCACACCTCTCCCAGCTCCACATCATTTCCTCCTATCACCAGAGCACATGCATAATTGATCCAGGTGCGAAGAGTGGAATTACGATGATCCGGAGAAAAACGCAGACATGATGTCTTTTTTTTTTTTTTTTCCGTAACCATTTCTGGCTTGATGGCCAATGTCGTCCAGGAGGGAGGCTGAGAACTTCTGAGTGTCAAAGTCAAAAAAAGGGGGGCAACTCAGGCAATCTTCCCGGAGAGATATGTAGCGTTGCTGTGAAATCTGCAGAGTTTTAATGAGACATTCAACACACTGTGGTGGAAGCAGTGGGGCTTCTAGTAGGAAACAGAAAGTCGCATTTTCCCCAAGTGCTGCAAAGGGACACAGTGGTTAAGGGGAAAAAAAGAAGAGTTTGCTCAGAATCTAATTTAAGTAGTAAATTCCGGTTATGTGGATATCCTTAAATTCATTTGTTCAGATTAAGTAAGGGATAGTCTACAGCTAGGTGTGTGTTATACGGATTTAATGCACGCCATGGAGGCGATTAAACACCTGTTGCGAAGCAGTGACATTTTAAGAAATAGTGACTAAATAGAGATAAAGATTGTCGGTGCATCTGTGCCACGTCTAGATCTTGTTTCTCAACCCATTAATCAGTGGTGGACAATTCGGAAGTAAATATAAATCGTTACTCTGTTTAAGTAGCTTTTTTTTTATCTTTACTTCACTGAAGTATTTACATTTGGGGAGACTTTTATTTTAACTTCACTACATTTCAAAGTAAAATATCTTCCTTTTTTTACACAACTACATTTTGCAAAATCAGTTTTTTATTTATGAGGATAAAATAAAACCGTTCAAACACGCAGCAATCCACCAATCAGGATCGAGCGTGCGCTCTGTTTAGAACTTGTTTTGATCGGCACTTTGTGTATCTACTGATCACCAACATAAAGTTCAGCATCAGTTCAACATCAAGCAGAACATTTAGAGAGGAATAAATGATGAAGAAACTCCAGACTCGAACACAACACACGTGACCTCATTTGCATGATTTTTCTGTAGTTTAAATAGAAATCATTCAGTGTTTGACTCATTATTATTATTCTGTCAATAGATCGGTGTGTTAAGAGTAACGTTAGAGTCTTTTCACATAAGTTTGTGTACATTTGTGTACTTCAGCCACCACTGCTATTCATCGAAATCACCATATTCACCATATAAGTTACAAGACACGTCTTTAGAAAACGTCTCACGCTGTATGCGACAGCATCTGTATGTTACTATGGTTACAACTGGTTATTAGGCACTGATGGTTACATTTGTGATCATAGGTACCAGCCAGCCAATCAGAAATGAGTATTCAGAGTCACCATAATATAACATTATTTATACCACATTAAAAATTTGTTTCTGATTGGTCAGAAATAAAATGTATTCATTTTTTTGTCAGCAAATCTGACAGGTAATATTCTCTTTTTA
This sequence comes from Silurus meridionalis, assembly GCF_014805685.1. NCBI lineage: Eukaryota > Metazoa > Chordata > Actinopteri > Siluriformes > Siluridae > Silurus > Silurus meridionalis. The sequence continues at coordinate 4,225,075 of NC_060901.1, read as the reverse complement.
AAGAAAATCAGTCACCCTTTTTAATATATTACTGCTTCCATGGTAACGATCTACCCAGGGTCTTCCAGTATCTTATGCAAAGATGTCTAGGGAAGGAGTCTCCAGTGTCACAGGGTCAGAAAAGTCCTAACCTGTGTTTTTTATTGTGTTACTGTTACAATTTGGAGCTTCTGAGAAATAGCTACAGATAGATATAAAATGCAATTTGTGTTGGCATAACTGGTGGTACGTATAAGAGCAGTAAAGATGAACAAAGATGCTGTAATTGAGCGTAACTTATCAACTTTCAAATGCTAATTCACTCCATTTTATCACAGGTTTGTAGTAGTAAAGAATCATTATTGGGCTTCGAATGTGCTTTAGATTAGATAACAATGATATAATACAAGAGCATCGACCCATGAAGATGAAAAAAAGAGATTTCAGTTCTTCGTTTAGGTTTCCGGAGAGCGACGTGAGGTGGAAAAGTAATACAGGAAGTAAGAGGGAAAAAAAATGACTGTGTATTACTGAAAGGTTATCCACCGTGTTTCGGTTGCTCAAGCATCTGTTTCCACACCTTCTGTGGGCCACGATCGATCCAAACAGATATATTTCACCAGAGTTTGCTGGGGTTTTTTTTCCTGGCTTGTCCGTCCGATAATGAACCGGCGTTTGAGTGCGAGCATGTGTCTGTCTCGCTCTCTCACTTTTTCTCTCAACCTCGATCTACACACTCGCACGTAAAGTGCTTTTTAACTGCGCTGTTGGATAATAAAGCATCCCTGAAAAAAAGACAGGCATCCGATAGTCTTCTGGTGTGTGTGTGTGTGTGTGTGTGTGTTTCTGTTTATGTAGCTACATTTCAGCACTGCTATAAATCCAGGATGTTTGTGGCGAGCTGAGTGGCTTGCTGAAAGGTTGATCTATGGGTTGAAAAGGTGACTCGTCGCCGTTATATATATTGAGATGCAGTTTTCACTCTTTATTTCTCCGCCGCTATTTCTCGTCTCTCTCTCTCACCTGCCCGAGTATATTGATTCCTAGTCGTCTTTTTTTTTTTTTTCCTCCTGAGCCCTTTAAAGATGACCGGCAATGTGACCTTCCCATCCATTCCATTAGGAGTATTACAAACCAATCCAATCTACTACACCTACACAAGTATCCCTACTTAACAATGAAGTGTGCACACATACAAATCAGACACACAAACACACACACACACACGCAGTCATAAGGAACACAGTCATAACTTGCTCACTCTCATATATACATACATATATATTAGCTAGCTAGCTAGCTAGCTAGATAGATAGATAGATAGATAGATAGATAGATAGATAGATAGATAGATAGATAGATAGATAGATAGATAGATGAGTGTTAATCTTGTCATCAATGATAATCAATGATATTGACCACGTCATGCCGTCAATGCCATTGTGCACAAAGCCAGCTCCATGAAGATACGCTTTATACAGTTTGGAGTGGAAGATCTCTTGCTATAGAGCTCTGATCTCAACCCTATTAATAATGAATGCTGACTTTACCTCAGGAATTGGTGTGGGACCTACATCAGTACCGGATCTTACTAACACCCTAGTGAGCACAAATCCCCACAATATCTTGTGGAACGTCTTTCCTGAAGAGTGGAAATTATTATAAGAGCAAATGAGGATTAAATGGGAAATGGAATGTTCAAGAAGCATATACTGATCTTGTGCTCAGGTGTTCACAAACTTTTGTCTTTTTATACTGTAATGATAATGTTACTGACTTATGCTGGAAACGCATTATAATATGACCGCATTGATATTGTAGTGTTGATCCACAATATAAAAAATAATAAACGAGTTATACTCTAAAATCTAAAAGTACAGCATGTTGTTTAGTGTGGTCTACAAAAGGTGCCTGAGTAAAAGGACTTTTTTCCGATGCACATCTTTGAACAGCTGTATAAGCAAAGATGTTTCTGATGTTGACGCAGACGAGCCTAGTTTATTCTTGACTGGTTTAAAAGCCGCAGAAGCTCTTGGATTGAAAGGATGTTGAAGGACATTCTATTTCTTTGAAAACTTTGGTGCCTGAGGGGCTGGTTTTTGTTGGAGTTCAGAAAGTTCCTATTACCAGGAATTGTCACTTCAGTTTACTCACTCACACCTACACAAAATAATAAAAATAAAAAAAGTAAGCTGCAGTTTAGAGGGTGGAAATGTTACGAAATGTTCAGAAGATAGATGGCTCCAAGAAGATTGCGGCAATTCAAATAAGCACTCGTTACAACCATAATGAGCTGAAAAGCAGAATTCACCATACGGCTAAATCATGAGGCAGTCAAGCTACAAAAGAAGAAAACCACAGCAGGTTTCACTCCTTTCAGCCAAAGAAACAAAAAAATGAATCCAAGATTTCTATTTTATAGTAAATTCAATTTGATTTATATATGTTTTGCAATTATATATGATATTGCATATATACTAAATTGTTTATCTAAAATGCAATGTAATGAATATAGTTTTTATTTATAATTTTCTTATAGTTTTCCCTAAAAAAACGAATTCATAAAACAATACATTTATAATTACTTTTTTCCATTAATTTTAATTATAATGTAATTAATTGATCGATTGAAAAAAAATTTCTTTGCTAGTGTTAACTAGCAACACTAATGCTGAGTCGTTTCGACACACAAAGATTCCACATTTATTTGCACCTCATCCCAAGACTGGCACTAAGACTAAATTTGCATTTACCAAAAATCTCTGGCTGCTGATCACTGAAATGTCCAACTTTTTCCCTATCAAAGTGTTAATGTGTAATAAAAGTGGAACGACTCGGGGTGAACTGAAAGGCGAATAACTTTTAACAGTCGATCAGAGAGGCAGAAACCATCCGTCGTCGCTGAATGTGTGCGTCCCTATAAGCACCGATCTTAAGGAATGGACATGGATGAGTGGATCTAGAGTGGGAAAAAGGAAGTTGTGCCACTGTCTCTGCTCGTCTTCTCTCTCGCGTTGCGTCTAAAGTCCCATCAAGAGGTGCAGCCAGAAAGAACGGACAAAACGTGGTTTTATTTCATGGGATGATGGTCCTGAAGGCGCACTCTATTTCGAGCTATTAACGCTAAACGAGAGATAGGAAGAGAGAAAAAAGAGAGAAAGAGAGAGAGGGGAAAGTACTTTAAGCAAAAATTCAGTCAAAAGTGCTAACTTGGCTAGCAAGAAAAGATTTACATTTAAATTTGAATGGGAAAGTTTTTAGATGGATGGATGGATGGATGAATGGTTGGATGGATGGATTGACAGACAGACAGACAGATGGATGAGTGGATAAGTAGCAGACAGAAGGATGGATGGATGGATGGATGGATGGATAGATGGATGGATGGATGGATGGATGGATGGATGGATGGATGGATGGGTAACAGTTGGATGGACAGACAGAATAATGGATGAATGGAGGGAAAGACAGATTAATGTATAGATGGGTGAGAGACAGTTGGATGGACAGACAGATAGACAGATGAACAAATGAACAGACAGATCGATTGATGGATGAACGAATGAACAGATGGATGAATGGGTTTTGGACAGACGGATAAATGAATAAATGGATGAGAGACGGATGGATGGGGGAATGGATAAATGAATGTGTGACAGATGGATGGATGAATGGATAGATCGATGGATGGGTAGCAGATGGATTGACAGACAGATTATTGGACGAATGGATGGAAAGACAGATGATGACAGACGGATTGATTGATGAATGGACGGATGGCCATTACACCATTTTCAATTTGAAAAATCGGCTCAACAAGGACACAAACCCAAATTACGGCATTTAGCTGAACACCAGCCCTGTTGCCCTCATCTTCCCATCCGGAAACCTGAGGCTCCAGAGCAAAAGATTTGATTAATCTGGCAACAAGTGTAAATAGGGTCATTACTGAGGGTTTAACAGGACACTTCTGCATGTGTGCATGTGATTATCACCAATAGAAAAACACCAGAGAGAGAGAGAAAGAGAGAGAGAAAGAGAGAGAGAGAATACATACTTTGTAATCCTCTCACGTACACAGAATATTTTTTCCCTCTTTTGCAGCTTTTTAAAGCGCAGCTCGCAGGTCTAGTTGCCTCTAATTGGAGTGCGGTATGAAATGTGTCATTTGCTACACATCAATGCTGAATGGTGGAAATGGTTTGGAGGAAGAAGAAGGAAAAAAAACAGACACAAGGCCTTGTTATCTGTTCACTTTCGATGCAGTGTGGATCTTTTTATTTATTTATTTGCTGTGCAATATCCTGGAGTGGAGGCCACACACAAATCCTCTGATTCGGATGTTGTTCCTCGTGCTTGATTTTTCTTTTCCCCCCAAACTGCAGCGTAATGCTTTTGGCATTTTTTTCTTTCTTTTTTTTTATTCTCGAAGTGCTGAGTAAGAATAAGTGCTGTGCTTCGCTTTTTTACGATTGTCATGGCTAAGAAAGCTGCTAAAAAACAGTAAAGATCTGGCAACAAATTTCAATCAATCATTTAATCAAGTGGTCGATTGATCAGTAATACAAGTTTTAAGTATCCAACCTACTACTAATATAGTTAGTGATTAGAGCACTGGACAGGCACAAAAATCCTGGGGCACAAGGAAAGTCAAGTGCCAGCGACGGGCACAGCTGGGCTCGAGGCGAACTGCCACCGGAACGCCTTGGAGGTCAGGAAAGGCCGAATGTAGCGTGGAGCGAGCCTCCAGGTGGCTGCCCCAAGCACTTTCTGGCCGATGTGATGAGGCGGAGTGACGCTTTTTGCGGAGGTCTGAGACGGATCCACACCCTCTGCGAAGGTCTGGGTTTTGCTGAAGTTGTCAGCAAAACCCAGGAGCCAGGCTAACACTTTGGAGAAACCTGGGGGTGGAGCAACGTAGTCGGCAAGGACTGGGCGGGACTCTGGAGCGGAGCGTATATTACTGCAGTCGGCTGTTCAATCCCAATCAGTTTGCTGTTGTAGCTAGCAAACATTTACAACTTTAGCAGGCAAGGTTCTACCTAGCTTAGGCTAAATAGCTACAAATTACACAAACCTCTGAGGTGCAGCACAAAACCCTTTATTTGTGCTTTTCTTTCCTGTACATAATATAATTTATGTGAATGAAGCCTCATTGTTTTGCGTCCTTGCTGTCTTGAATCCAACATGGCCACCGCTCAGCTTCTTTCCCAGCTCATTAGAACGGGTTCCCATGTGGACCATGTGTCCGGTAGTCAGGTCACTTCCCCCTCTGATCTATACTCCCGTCTGCCCTGTTACCTTTGACCTTCGCCTCAGGGGCTCGACCTTGACTGCAATCGTGACCCTGACCCTTTAATTGGGCCGGTGTTAATGTTAGCTGCCTTTATTGATCCACAGAACTGTGTCTTCATTGTCATTCATCATCAGCTTGACAAATATGCTACAATTACAGAACGTGTGCTGGAACTGGCCATATGCGTCTAATTGTACTAGCAATAGTTACGTTATATATGACATTCTGGGTGTTTTTTACTGAACAAATATTTTGTACTCATCTAATATTTATAAAGGCTTATTTCAAAACTTGTGTGAGATAAATTAAGCTGGTGTTCATAAAACCCTTATAAGCTCTTATACACAGTGAATGATTTATTTCATTGAGAGATAAGATATATAGTCTTCACAATACACTGTTGTTACATTGTGTTTGGTGTTTATAAACCTCTTATTAGCATAAATATAAAAAAAAGTCATATCTGACATAACAGTGCCATTGCATTGTGAATGGTGTTCATAAACCTTTGAAAGCATATGTATTAGTTAAACTGCATATATCCCGAATTAAAGTATTGTGGTGTTCATAAACATACAATACATATAAAAGATATTACATTGATCTGATACTAAATGAACTACATATATATGTCTGTGTTGCTACATTGTGGTTTTTTTATAAACCTTTTATATGCATGCATATTAAATGTATTGCATGCATCTGACATTTACAGTGCCATTACAGTGTAAATGGTGTTCCCAAACCTATTATAAGCATAAATATTGGATTGGAGAAAATATATACTTTTTATTTGGTAAAACATCACTGTTTTCTGTGATACGTTTATAACCTCTATGTAAATGTGAATAAATTGTTGACAAAGTGAACATGCCTTTGATTTTACCACACTGTATACCACACCGGCATTCATGAAGCTCTTACAATCATAAATATGAACTTATTCATGTTCGTTAATGGTCATGTATAACAGCAAATGAGGTTTAACTGATTTGATGTTCATTAGATGTCATTATATTGCAGTTCATAAGCGAAACTCGAACGCTTGTGTGAGCATGCTTGAGTGTGTGTGTGTGTGTGTGTGTGTGTGTGTGTATGATGACCCATCAGGCATTCCCAAAAGATGAGATGACTCATCCATGTAGAGAAAACTAAAGAAGAAAGAGAGAAAAAGAAAGGGGAGAGAGAGAGAGAGAGAGAGAGAGAGAGAGAATGAGAGAAAAAGACTTTATTATCTCCAGGAAGGCTGGCGGACTGATTTTCACAGACACCTATGATGACTTTTTCATGAGTTAGCAGCGTTTTCTGATGAGGTTCACACAATAACATTACAAGATTTTTCTTTTTTTAAATGACCAAACTACAATTTCGAGCGTAACTACTGTAGGAAATCGTGTTCAATTTCTGACGTTCATTAAAGCCTTTTTTTTTCTCTGACTGCTGTCTTCTATGACATTACAGTCCATGCTGAATTATTATTAAATCTCGGCATTGTTTATTTGCTTTTCATAACCGACAGCACTACAAAGTGGATCATCCAGTTTTATATTGATTTCCTATTTCCTGTTATAATAACTTCCACTCTTCTGGGATAGTGTTCCACTAGATTTTGTGGAGATGTTGTTAGTAAAGTCAGGTGCTGATATAGATGAGGGTGTGGTGAAGAGGAGGTGCAGTCAGCGTTCCAGTTCATCTCAAAGGTGCTCTGTAGGGTTGAGGCCAGAGCGCTGTAGAAGGCCACTGGAGACCACTGGGAGACCAACCCATGTAAAGAATATCCTCATGGAACTAGCTTTGTCCAAGCTTTGAAGGTGGAAGCTTAGTGGTTAAGGCATTGGACTTTAGATTCACTGGTTGTGAGATCCAATCACAGCCACACCAAGCTACCACTCCTGGGCCCCTGAACAAGGCCCTTATCCCCATATCTGCTCAGTTGTATGAATGAGATACATGTAAATTGCTTTGGATTAGGGTGTCTGCCAGATGCAATAAATGGACACATTCTGGACCAGGTTTGGGTTTCCTGGTTCAAGTCAAGGGGAAATATCCTACTAGAGCATTAGAAGACGTCTTATACGATGGTGTGCCTCCAACTTTGTGTTTTGTGGAAGAACCACATAGGGCTATTAAAAAAAAAAGAATAATAAAAAAACAGTCAGGTGTCCGAATACATTTGGTAAAACAATGTTTATATGAATATGTAATATATTTACACTATATATACAAAAAAACCTGTGTACGAATAATATCTCATGCTAGAGTTCACACAGTGCCTGTGGCAAGAGGACTGTAATTGAACCGTGTGTGTGTGTGTGTGTGTGTGTGTGTGTGTGTGTGTGTGTGTGTGTGTGTGTGTGTGTGAGAGAGAGCGTGGAACGAGTTTTGTGGCCTTAATCTCTCCGTCTCATTTCGAGAGGCTCAGCCTTGCCGATGGATATCAGCTTTCTTTATAATCAGATAGAAGTGCATTTTCTTCTCTCTCACAGCGAGACAATACAGACGTTTCCTCCTCGATTGGCTCGTGCCGAGATCTCGTCCTCCAGTCCTGACAACCGGGCCCTCAGATAAGCTCGGCTCTGAGGTGCGTTATTGGACTATGATTAGCTGATTATGACTTCGTGATAAAGATAACACGTTGTAAGAGTTGGATGTGGTATCTTTTTTTTCTCGCTCATGTATTTAATAGGGCATATTTTTAATAGGTAATGACTCTAGTTTTAAAGTGCGCCTCTGTCTGACTGGTTAGTTTAATATTTAATCCGCTACTCTTCTTTTTTTTTTTATTTCTTGTTTTTTCTCTGCGTGCTTCTCTTCGTTTTTTTTTTCGCCTTTTCCACGACTTCGAAGACCCTGGAGGATTATCCTCACTCAGCCGTCGCCTCATCTCTTACCCCCTCACCATCTTCCCTTCTTCTCCTTTTCGCTCTTAATCTCCTTCTCCCCTCCTTTCATCCTTTACCTCTTTCTGATTTTGGCTTCTTGATTTTTTTTTTTGTATTCTCGAGATGAAAGTCTCGGCACGACTCCATTCTTCGACGATGAATGAGTCCAAATGAAGAGGGGCTTGCCAGGACCCCTCGCCCCCTTCTTGACAAACACAAACCAACACACTTCGCTTCAGGGATCGGGGCCAGATCCGGGGGCCGCATACGTCTCGGATCCGGGGTTTGAGGTGGAGTTGTAGGGCTTGTGACCAACAAAAAACGGCCCGCGGCATTGTCTATTGTGGGTGTGTTTTTTCTACCATCTTAGGGTTTTATTATTAAACATTAATCCGGACAGCTGTTCTGGAACAGCGCCTGTGCCACTTTAATACGGTGGCTCAGAGCGGCAGGCGGCCTTTGTATACGAGGCCTCGTGCCTGCCGGAGACCCCTCATTACGTACATGCTGGTGTCACTTTCATAATTTTGTCAACACACAGCATGGCATCGCTTCCTCCCAACTGCGTCTGTGCGTAGTATACAATTGTGATATACGATCCTGCGGTATATTCATCACCCCTTTAGGTGTCATCATAATTAACGACTCGGCCCGAGGCTGCAGCTGGACCCTGTGTTCTACAAGCTCAGTGTCTTTAACATTAACATACACACACAAACACACACATGCAGGGCAAAGAGATCTGACCCACTCTCCATGTCTTTACCTGCAGCTGCTTTGTGACCAAGCTGCGTCTCACTGGGGACGCTCTAAAAGCGAGAGACATACGTCCCCGAACGCTAATTAGAATGCCTTCAAGAGCCTGACAAGTTTAGATTCGGTGTCCTGTACAAAGAGCACAGGGAGATGAGCTGCTCTCTGTCCTTTATGTCTCGTCTGTCTCAAGATTACAGAAAGAAAGGGAGAGAGAGATTGCTGATCAAGTGGATGAGCAGGAGCATACAGGAGATCAGACAGACAGATAGATCAACAGACATATAGACAGACAGACAGATAGGTAGAGTAAATGTGAGAATAAAGGTCAAAGTGAGACGAAGAACGATGCTTAGAATTGAAGTTAGAGTGAGACAGACAGAGAGACAGGTGATTAGAAAAGAAGTTAAGAAACAGTGAGACAGACACAGACAAACAGACAGACAGACAAGTTAGAGTAAGACGGAGACACAGACATTTACTTAGAATAGAATTTTGAGTGCAAAAATGAGACAGACAGACAGACAGATGATTAGAATAAAAATTTGAGTAAGACAGACAGGCGTATGATTCGAATACAAGTTAAAATGAGACAGAGAGACAGAGATAGGCAGACAAGCAGACAGACAGATGATTAGAATATAAGTTAGAGTGAGACAGACAGACAGATAATTAGAATACAAGTTAAAATGAGACAGACAGACAGACAGACAGACAGACAGACAGACAGATGATTAGAATAGAAGTTAGAGTGAGACAGACAGACAGATGATTAGAAGATAGAGTGAGACAGTGAGACAGACAGACAGATGATTAGATGTTAGAGTGAGACAGTGAGACAGACAGACAGACAGACAGACAGACAGACAGTGAGGGGGAGGTGGTTATTGTTTAGGCGTTACTTTGATGTGTGTGATGTGAGCGAGCGGAGACACCAAGCCGAGGTGTGTCTCTGTCGCTCTGTAGTTTACATGCCGAGTTAATAAGGTCTTTTAATAGACGGCGCAGGGACGAGACTTGGGGCGTCTTTCAGCTCGTCTCTACTGCACAAATTGCACTACTGAGCTTCAGAGAAATATCAAAGCAGCCCACGGTCTAAGCGAACCTCTCGTTACGCAGCTCCACTTTACCTGTCTGCAGTCACATCACAGGAACGCTGTGTGTGTATGTGTGTATGTCTGTATGTGTGTATGTGTGTGTCTGTATTCATTCTGAATGGACAGAATTTATGCAACGTGCACATTCACACACACACACACACACACACACACACACACACACACACACACACACATCCCACAATTCATTTACAAGACTGGACGTACCACTGTCTTTTTTTGTCCTCGTCTATATTCTTTTTGCCCTCTACCTTCTTTTCTTGAGAACTAACACCTCAAAGTTCTCGATATGATGAATATCTGCTTCCTAAGTCATATTTCTTATTTTCTCCTTGTGTTTGTGAGGTTTTTCTCAATTTTTTCCCCAGAAAAGATTATAGATAGCTAGATTGGCTATGCTGCACTGCCTCAAGGTGCAAATAAGTGTGTGTGTGTGTGTGTGTGTGTGTGTGTGTGTGTGTGTGTGTGTGTGTGTGTGTGTGTGTGTGTGTGTGTGTGTGTGTGTGTGTGTTTCTTGCATCTCATCCAGTGTGTATTCCTGCTTCACACCCAGTGTTCTTCGGATACACTCCTGATCCATTGGCATTAGTTACTAATGTGTATTTTTAATAATAAAAAATAAAGGTGCTGTAGTGCTACTGAGTGTGTGTGTGTGTGTGTGTGTGTGTGTCTTCTAACCTCTTCCTTCTATATTGTTAAACTCAGGCCCCACAAAGTGTAAAAGACAGGAACACCAAGGCGTCTCTCTCTCTGTCTCACTCTTTTACTCACTCCATCTGTCTGTATTTCTCTTTATCTTTGTGTTTCTCTGCATCTTGTATTGTTTTTCTACCTGTCTGTCTATCCGTCTCTCCATCTCTCCGCCTCTCTCTCTCTCGCTCTCTCTCTGATCTCTGTGGTAATGAATCCTTCCTGGCAGCAAGGCCACAATGATTAAGAGCTGTTTACCGCTGAGAGACAGACTTTGTCCTTTTTATTTTTTTCCAACTTGCTTTTCTTTCTCCTTTCCAGATTTCTGCCCATTTAACAAACCCATTTATCCGTTCCGATCTACATTGTGTGGACAAAGGTTTGTGGACACCTGACCCTATGTGCTTTTTTGAGCATCCCATTCAATAATTTACTCCTCGTTAACTTTTATAATAAGCTCCACTCTTTTTTAATGACGTTCCACTAGCTTTTTTGGAGATTTGTGCTAAATTTTGTAAATCTAGAGGTCAGAGCTTTATATAGCAGGCCATTCAAGATCCTCCACACACTTCCAATCCATGTAAAGCATATCTTCAAGTAGCTGGCTTTGTGTACTGTCATGCTGGAACAGGTTTGGGTCTTCTAGTTCAATTGAAGGGAAAATTTCTTGATACAGCATTCAAAGACATTCTATGCTATTGTGTGCTAACAGTTTGAGGAAGAACCACATATGGCTGGAAAAGTCGGGTGTCCCAATACTTTTGGCCATACAGTGTATTAGGTTTGAATGCTAATTTTTTGGGGGGCTTGTAAAGTTTTGTGTGATTATGTGGTGCAACAATTTCCTGAACGCAACTCGGCAATAAGACACCGAGTTCCGTGTGAGTTACCAGAAAACGAGAGTGAAAGCTGATCTGTTTATTTTTGCAGAGTGCACAGGTGACAATGCGAGAGAGTGAGATTAAAGCCTCGCCGCATCGCTTTATGTGTCAGTAGAGCCCAATCAGCTGGGGCTGGATCTAAACTTCGAGCATGCTATCATTGTGGGATCACGTGTTCATTATAAAAATCAATATGAAAGTTATGTGTGTGTGTGTGTGTGTGTGTGTGTGTGTGTGTGTGCGCATCAGGTGACAATTTTGAAATGCGACATTTCCACGTATCAATTCAGAACGTTTGTGTGATTGGCGCCCGTTTGGTTGCAGGATGATACAGGGACGTAATCCTCGTCTGTTTGAAAAGGTTGACGTTTCCGAAGACATGTTGTGTGTGTGTGTGTGTGTGTGTGTGTGTGTGTGTGTGTGTGCGATGCAGATATCCTTTGTTTAATGAGCACCAGCATAATTTTAATGTCTCAGTGCTCAGTATCAGACGAGTCCAGCCGTCCCCCTGTTCCATATGTACAGATACTAATGAGGCCATTGGTCATTGGAGATGACAACGAACACGCCGCCGCTACTGCAGTCGTAAACCTGTGCGTGTTTTCTGTAGCATAAAACAGCCGTCGGATGGCATAAATATTCATGAGGCTTCACAGCTGCGCTATACGCGATCGCAAATTGCCGCTGATGGCTGAAACTGCGTTCTGTCATAACTACAGATGTCCTGCTTTTATAATACACACACACACACAAACACACACACACACACACACACACACACACACACACACACACACACACACACACACACATATATATATATATATACAGATCACACAGTTTGGGTCAAACTTGCTAAAAGGGCTCAAAAGTTGCAAATGAATGAAAAAGCAGAGATCTTCTCAGACTTGCCATTGTACTCTCCCATTAAAAAAAGGATTTAAGATATTATAAAGACATTATTATTTAGTAATTATTGTGTTATAAATGACGTAAATTATCAGGACAACGAATTGAACTTTTGCTATGTTTCCACACGGACGGTTTTAATTGCCGGATGTGTTCATCATGGCGGATTTTGGTGCTTGATTTGAGACTTGGTGCAAATGTTTAGTGATTAAAAAATATTTTTCGGTGGAGGTTAATATTATTATTATTATTTTTTTTTTTTAATTCTGGGTAAAGAAAGGATGTTGTGAAGAAATGTGTGTTTCTTTTTTAAAAATTTTTTTTATTTTGGCCTCTTTTATATTTATTATTTATATTTGTAATAAAAATGGTCAAACGGAAATGTGTGGCGCATTGATCGCGCGTGAATAAAATTAGGGCCGTTAAAATCTATTTGCGTTAAAGTGTTATTAACGCGCTAATTTATTACGTTTGTGGACACCTGATCATAAGATTTTGTGTGCGCTTTTTAACTATCCCATTCCATATTTAGTCCAAATTTGCTCTTATAGTAACCTCCATTCTTCTGGGAAGGTCCTTCACTAGATGTTCGAGAGTGCTTGTGGAGATTTGTGAAGATTCATTCAGCTTTGTGAATGAACAGTTTGGGGAAGAACCTCATATAGCTGGAAATGTCAGGTGTCCCAATACTTTTGTCTAGATAGTGCTTTTTTTAAATTGATGCTAAGTGCAAATAAAGTGTGATTCTACCCACAGGGAGTGTTTATCTCATAATTTACGAACATTTCTGAGGTAAATGTTAAAGTTCTGAGTGGTTTTGTATCATTGTGTGCTAGCTAACAAAAGTGTTAGCTTCTATATATGTTTCCTAACACGTTTACAGGGAGGTGTTTTTGTCACTCTTGGCCTTTATAGGTCAAGATTGACGCAAAGCTAACCAACTAACTTTATTAGAAAATCTGATTATGACTGATCAATCTGATAAATCTCCAGCTGTCGCAAACACAAGCTAGTTTAGCATCCGATAGCTAGTCAGACGGCTCATAGTCACAATTCCATATTGAGGTCAAGTATTTATCAGATTCATGAAATGGTAATGCTGAGGATAAACCGTATCTCGAGCAACGTGTATTTTCCTGTGGTGAAAAAATAACTAGAATAGCTAGCAGGGTAACGATAGCTAATGGTAATAAAAACTGTAATAAAAAAATCTTGATTTAGTCACAGTTTTGAGCTTTATCAGCAAGTTCAACCCAATCGTTGTGTGATCAGGATTTGTGTACGTTGTAAAAGCAGCATATTTGTAGTTTTGACGTCAGTGTATTAGCAGTGTGCTAGCTAAATATATTGTATTCTCTTTGTCCGTATTTCCTAATCGTCCAGCAAGAGTATTTTAGGTTCCTAGACCTTTGTTAATGAGGGTAAAAGTATAGCAATGTTCTTGTACTGTTTTGTTTTTAATGGGCTAAAGTTTATAGGAACATTTGCTTCTTGGTACTTTTGAGCAGATTTTTTTTTTCTTTTTTTCTCATTTAGGTCAAATGTCTTGTGAGTG
>NC_060901.1:4198512-4206012 GCF_014805685.1 Silurus meridionalis | reverse complement strand
TAAAATGAATTTGCTTTAACGTGTTATTAACGAGTTTATTCTGACAGCCCTAATATCCTATGGATGCTATTTGGCACACAATTCGTTTAACAAACTGATTCGTCAAGAATTGTCTGAATGACTATATAACAAAATTGAATGACAAAAATGAATTTGTTTCGAGGGAAGTAGTAGTGCAGTGGTTAATGCTCTGGATTGTTGATCGGAAGGTCCGGAATTCAAGCCCCAGTATTGCATTGTACCAGTTTCACAGCTCTCGATGTACACAGGATGATGTCTATTGGTACACTGACTTATGAAGGTTGGTGCTCCCTGTGACTGTGTGTGCAGCCTTGTGCTGCCATCTGTTGGCGTGTTACATAACTAGTCTTGAAACTTTTTCTCGCGCATAAGACAAATAAAAAGCTTCTAAATAAACCTATAGGCACAAAACTTATACATTCAACCCTTATAACCTTTTTATCTCTGTAAAGCTTTTTGGGGACAGTGTCCAAGTGCTGAACAGCAAAAAAACCTTTGCTGTCCTTGTCCAGTCATTTTATTATAGTCTATAATGTTATTGTTTTATTAGTAGCTCTGTGGTTAAAATGTTGGACTTCTAAACAGATGGTCATGAGTTCAAATCCAAGCCACACCAAGCTGCCACTCCCTGGGCCCCTGAGCAAGGCCCTTAACACTCAAATGCTGAATAAGAGCAAAGTCGCTCTGGATAAAGGCGTTTTAAATGCTGTAAATGCAACTCCATGGTCCTGAGAGTATAAGCAAATGAGGAGGGATAGGTTATAAAAACCATTCTCATTTCTCACTCTCTCTCTCAGCCTCTTCTCTATCTTCTGATCTATTCATCATGCTCATGCCGCACTCAGAGAGGTAGAAGGCATCGAGGTGTGAGAGCCTTTAGATCAGTGACCCAGTAAATTCACCCAGACGCCCGGCCTCCTCCAATCCCGCCTTTGGGAGCGCACCGAATCAGCCCTAGAGTGTGTTGTGTCAAAGCCAGGTATGATTGGTTGCCGTTGATGACGGGAAAACCCGAGTGCAGCATCGAGCATTCCCTTTTTCGAAGGAATCGGCGGGGTGTTTATTTATTTTTTTCTCCACAGATGAAGGAAAGCCATGGACTCGAATAAGCAGTTTTGCTCAATTGATTTGAATTACACAGGGCTGTCAGCAAGCGAGCAGCAGATAAACAGCTCGGCAAATAACAAATCATGCCACTGTGCTCAGCGGAGGGGAATCGACTGAGCTTTCGGGGTTTCGCTCGGAAGTCTGCCGCACGCAAGCGCAGGACACGAAAACAATGCCAAACCTCTTAATGTATATATAAACAGTGCTGTGAAAATCTGTTCTTGAGTTTCTTTAGATTGCAGTATGACGTGCTTCATTTTGTCAGTCAGGTTCTTTTACAGATATGTGAAATTTAACTCAGAATTCTATGAAATGTGGTAAAGAAAAGCCTTTATTTGTCATTTATACATTACAGCACAGTGACATTTATTTCGTTTCATATCCTAATGATTTTTGTTTGGGAAGCTGGGATCAGAGCATAGGGCCAGCCATAAAACAGCACCCCTGGAGCACATAGGTTTAAGGGACCAAGAGTGGCGATACCAGGGTGTGAACCGATCATTAATCCAGAGCCTTAACCACTGACTTTCCTATAATCACAGTTCGTTTGATTTAATATGGGGGGCATTTACTTTTTCACATAGGGCCAGGCAGGTTTAGACAGCTTTTATTCCCTTAATAAATGAAAGCATCATTGGATGCTGTTGGATCCTTTACACGTCTCCTGCTAGAGCTCTGACCTCAACCCTATAAAGGATGAATATGAACGCTGACTGCACCCTCAGGCCTCCTCACCTCACCTACATCACTACCTGACTTTACTAACACTATTGTATCTGAACGAGCATAAATCTCCACAAAATCTTGTGGAACATTTACCCAGAAGAGTGGAGATTATTAAAACAGGAAATGTGGACTCAATGTGGAATGGGATGTTCAAAAATTATACAAAACACCAATCTTATGGTCAGGTGTCTACAAACTTTTGCCAGTATAATGTATTTAAATTTACATTTCTGAAATGTTCCCACAGAATAATCAATTCTAATTGGTCAGAAGGTGTTGATCGGTCATTTATCATTTCTTTAGAATAAATCATAAATAAAAACATGATGAATGTTTACTGAAAGTGTCAGAGCCCTGTGAGAGTCAATAACGTTAAGGAAACGGTCGCTTAGAGCTACTATTATACTAAAACAATAACTTAAAACTTGAAAGGTAAATAGAAATGGATAAAAAAAGTATAGCGTGTCGTTCTTTAATATATAAAGAAGTAAGTGGGGCTGAATTGGTGTGGAAAAAGACGAATAAAACACTACAGGCTGTGCAGTTCTACGACAATTAATTGAGTAACCCCACCCGTTCTGTAACTCCGCCCATTCAGCTTATAGTAGGTGTAAATAACAAAATAAAAATAATAATATCGGTCAAATTGCGGACATCTGATGAAAAGGCATATCTGCATCTACGTTTCTGTGGAAATGTAAATTTAAAACAAGTGTTTTATAATATTTACATTTTATACATTAAAATATATTTACATTTTGAAAATAAATAATTCAATTTAAATATTTAAATATTTAAATTTAATTAAAATATTTAAATAGGATAAATATTAAATAATATTGTAAATAAGCTCCACCCCTAACTAAGAAAATGTTTTGACACTGAGGCTACTTTAAAAAAAGAAGATATATATATATATATATATATATATATATATACACACACACACACACACACACACACACACACACACACACACACAAAAACACACACACACAGTTTGCTTAACCTTGACATGTTTTTTTGTTCATCTTCCCTGCGAAACCTCTCACACCCCTGTTTCCATGGCGATAGTGCCAATGCAGTTTACTTCGACTGGAGTCACACCGCTCATCAGAGCAACATCCTATGACTGCTCGATGGAGACACTGTCTCTCTCTCTTTCTCTCTCTTTCTCTGTCTCTGTCTCCTTCTCTCTCTGTCTTTTTCCCTGACACACATGCTTACTTTTACACACTCTCACACTCACATACGCCCGCCTCCACATGACAGCAGCCAAAGCTTTCCTGTATGTGGCAGTGTGTAGCGTGTGACAGGAAACACGCTGTCTACAGGTGCATTGTGGGAGATAGCAGGTGAAGTACTCCCGGAGTGTCTCCTGCCTTCCGAGATAAGGCTGCGTTCCTAAATTCCAACCAGGCCAAGAGCTTGCGTCCCAGAATTCCCTGTGTGTGCAGCCTCCTGAGGCTAGAGAGGTTGGTGGCCACGTTTCAGTTTCAGACGATCAGCCAGGCATGGCAATGCTTTCTTTTTTCCTTTCTGTTTTTTGCCACATTATGCTTTCTATCTGTATGCCGTGTTCCTTACTGATGATATCACACCTGGACACATGTTCTCCTGCTGTCTCAGAGCTGGAGAGTCTCTTCTCTTCTTTTCTCATCTCTTCTCTTCTCTTCTCTTCTCTTCTCTTCTCTTCTCTTCTCTTCTCTTCTCTTTTCTTCTCTTCTCTTCTTTTCTCTTCTCTTCTCGCAACCCTTTCCTTCTGTGCTCTTCTCCATTTTTGTCATACTCTCTTCTCTTCTCTTCTCTTCTCTCTTCTCTTCTTTTCTCATCTCTTCTCTTCTCTTCTCTTCTCTTCTCTTCTCTTCTCTTCTCGTCATATTCTCCTTACTTCTCTTTTCTTCTACTTTAATTTTTTCTTCTCATACTCTCCTTTCCTTTTCTCTCTTCACCTCTCTTTTTCCTCTTCTCTTCTCGTTCATTCTCTCCTCTCCTCTCCTCTCCTCTCCTCTTCTCTTGTCTTGTCTTGTCATCTCTTCCCTCTCTCTTCTCCTCACTCTGATCCCACCTATTCTACCATTATCTCCCTTCTTTGAGCCAAAGCAGCTAGCATTTCATCCTCTCCTCCTCTCCGTCTCCACCATGTCCAGCCAGGCTCGATATCTTGCTCCTTTTTTTTCTTTCATGCCTCCATCCTCCTTCGTCTTCTTGAATCTCAGCCAAGCCAGCCATGCTACGTATCTGGCAATAATGCTGACAATTAGAACAATTACAGCCGGTTTTAGCACCACACACACACACACACACACACACACACACACACACACATACACACTGTTCAATGTGCAGAGCAGTCTCTGTGCCAGGGTTTTATTTGCTGGAACGCCGCATTGCACAGTGTTTAATTAGAACTAAGCAGGCAGTGTTTGTTTAATCTGTACTCTGCAATACTCATTTAGTTCCCCTCCACCCTCTTTTTCTCCCTCTCTCTCTCTCTTTCTCTCTCTCTATTTTTTTCCTCCCTCGTTCTCGCTCTAGGCCTGGAGTGCATTTCCGAATCGCTGTGTCTCTCTGACTTCAGTAGTTTAAACTCGAGCATTGCATCTCATCAGAGAAGACACGATCCACCTCTCACTATCGGCCTGTAACACAGTCTGGCTTGCCTGAGAGAACACACACACACACACACACACACACACACACACATCTTGCATATTACCATAGCTAAGTAATACTATGCCTACATTTAACCTGTCAGAAAGAAAGTTGCAGTACAGGTACATTTTCATTCCCTGAAGCATAAACAACATCATTGCACCTTAAAAAAACATCACAGATCCTTAAGATCCAATTAAATCTCATGACACAAGCCAACAAATCAATAAATGTGGTGTTTATCTCTCTCTCCCTCTCTCTCTCTCTCTTTCTCTTACTCTCTCTTTCTCTTTCTCTCTCTCTCTCTCTCTCTCTCTCTTTCTCTGTTCTCACTATCGATGTTAATAATGAGTTGATCGTGTCGCCGGTTGGGAAATGATATTTTCTGAAATGTATATATGGATATTGGCACTTCAAGGGTGAAAAATAATGATTTTAATAATAGAGTGTCATGTCTATAGCCATTTTTTTTTCACTCCTGCTACAACCTGCTAGCAAGTCTTCAATGGTTCATAACCTGGTGGTTGAGGACCTCTGATTTAGAGAACATGAACTGATGACAATATTTTTCCTCCTTTCCTTGTTTCTGGGGTCGTATGCTTATCTTTTGTACTATTCAATATGTTCCTGCAAACGTGGATTAAGTGTGCTTGAAAAATGAGTCAAGTTACAAGCAATTGTTCTGTGTTTTGAGTAAAACTTTTAAAACCTTAATACCTTTCAGTCTACAAAGATACAGAATAAAACTCATTTAACTCACTGCAACAACCAACTATGTTTTATTTACTTTCCATTTTTCTCGAATTATTTACACTTATATGCTGGAACCCACAATCTATGTTAAGGGCCTTGCTGAAGGGCCCGGTACTGGCAGCTTGGTGATTCTAGGGCTTGAACCGCCAACTTTAACCCAGAGCCTTAACCATTATCATACCAATTCCTCCTTAAGTGTCAGGTGTCTCAATACTTATATTTACATAGTTCATCCCATATCCCGAATGTTCACAGATCATTTTAACAAAATTCTAAGAGGAATTTCTCACATCTCGGGATCTCTACACTCCGGTAGCATTAAGCGCCACTTCTGTGCTCGGCACCTACTAGCGCTAGCATGTGTTCGTCTCTCCAATGTTAATCAAGGCGATAAATAGAAAGCAGAAGGGCAGAAACAATGCTTCTGACACCTATTAAGAGATCTTTGAGCAAAGCTTAGTGTGATGTCTGTATATGTGTTGGAATGGGGCCTTCTGATTACTCGGACGTTTAAATGACAAGACAAGCTCGTCAATTGGAGAAGCATTTTCTCACTTTCTCACTTTCTCTCTCTCTCTCTCTCTCTCTCTCTCTTTCTCTCTCTCATTCTCTCATTCTCTCTTTCTCTCTGCCTGAGCGATTCTTCTGAGCGTTTGCATTCAGCATTAATGGGGTTTAATGGATCTAAAGAGGTCTTTAAGCAGAAGGGCTTGTTTAAGAAAGCGCTCAAGGCCAGGGTCCAGCTGCCTGCTTTCTCTCTCTTTTGACACAAATGTGTTTACCCCTAAAGCCTCGTCCTTCCTCTCTCTGTCACTTTCTCTCGTTCTTTCTTTTTCTCAGTCCTATTCTCTCATATGAATAAGCGATGAGATTTCATACCTCACTGACCTCAGGCACTTTGTACAAGTTCATCAATCATCGTCCCCCATTTCGTCTCGTACGCAGAGCAGATGTTTCGGGGTACGTTCGATCGTTTCAGGGCCTCCTCTTCTGACCTCGTTCATAGATCTTAGTCAGAAAAAGAGAGAGAGCAGAAAAAAAGAAGTGGACCCAAAAGTTTGGATTATAAGAGATATATGAGAACAAGCTCTGGCTCGGAGCATGTACAGCAGCTACGATCGCTCCTGGCCATGCAGTACAACCAAGGGATGTGTGTGTACATGTCTGAACACACACACACTCATTCTTTTGTCTCAGACATGCAATCCATTTCATAAAGAGAATACGATATCAGTCGGTGCTGCTGTGTATGTTTACAACCTCTTTTATTCACCGTCAATTGAAGAACGAATCGGTTTGTATTTCCGTTTCAGGTTCTTTTTCTGTTCCTCTCGTGGTGAAACTGCTGATCCAATACAGACACCATGTTCATTTAACACCATGTCAACAAATGCATTAGATTTTATTTAAGAACGGTACATTTAACTTTTTTATTAGTTTACAGTTACATTGGACATTGTGGTGTGTTTTTCCATTACCATTATTTTTTCTGTCTTGAACTTTATTTCAAAGTCGTGAAAACCCTCTGCTGAATGGGATGGCATCCCCTTTCCCTGTAACACTGTACTGCCTCTGTCTAAGGTCCTGAAATTCAGTCACATCAGTACGTTTATTTAACATGGTCTTTTGTCTTTTTTACAGTAGTAAAAAAATTTACCCTAAAGGTAAAAGAAAAAAAAGTCATATCCAGAACCATATAAAGAATCTTTATTTAGGGTTTTTTTTTACTCTTAATTGAAGCTACAAGTCTCATTATCTATCTATCTATCTATCTATCTATCTATCTATCTATCTATCTATCTATCTATCTATCTATCTATCTGTCTGTCTGTCTGTCTGTCTGTCTGTCTGTCTGTCTGTCTGTCTGTCTGTCTGTCTGTCTGTCTGTCTATCTATCTATCTATCTATCTATCTATCTATCTATCTATCTATCTATCTATCAACCAATCAAGACTAGGGTTTGGTATTTTTGATAATGAGCTGGGGGTTTTATTTGGCTTTGTGAAACATCTCTGTAGCGTCCAAATAGTCAAAAAATAAAACGTTTAAACATTTATGAATTTATGAAATCATCTTTTTTTGAGAGAGAGAAATTCATAAAAGTTCTATGTGGATGCTTCTTTAGAAATTAAAGGTAGTCTAATTATAAAAGAAAATGGGAGGAACATATGTTTCATCATACTTCAAAGAATTCTTCAATTGTGTTTTTTTAAGAATATTATATATATATATATATAA
>NC_060901.1:4166012-4193512 GCF_014805685.1 Silurus meridionalis | reverse complement strand
GGGTCGAAGCAGTGACCATGGCAATTAAAACCGCCACTAACCACAGGGGGGGTGATTCGGTCACGGCAAAGCAGGAGATCATTGTGTGTGTGTGTGTGTGTGTGTGTGTGTGTGTGTGTGTGTGTGTGTGTGACAGAGAGGGACGACATGTGTGTGACTGCGTGCACATGCTCAATGCTTTCAAAACCCAATCAGCAGTTAATGGCAGTAAATAGTGTCCCTGCTACTTAATATTTTAACAGGTCAAGGGGTCTTTATCTCTCTCTTTCTCTCTCTCTCTCTCTCTCTCTCTCTCTCTCTCTCTCTCTCTCTCTCTCTCTCTTTCTCTCTCTTTCTTCCACACTTACCATCTCTCTCGCCTCTCATACAAACTTCATTGTAATACAGCTAAGCAGCGACTCAGATATCACAGAAAGACAGATGTGTCACAGCGAAGCAAGAGATCATTGTGTGTGTGTGTGTGTGTGTGTGTGTGTGGATGACATATGATGGTTTTAAATTTAGGATTCTGTTAATGAACCCCCACACACATGTCAACATTTCTTCTCAACCCTTTCACCACCTTGTCTTTCCTCATATTCTCTTTTTTTCTTTTATTTGATATTCCATCCTGTTAAGAGAGAGAGAGAGAGAAAGAGAG
The DNA here is from genome assembly GCF_014805685.1 of Silurus meridionalis. Taxonomy (NCBI): domain Eukaryota; kingdom Metazoa; phylum Chordata; class Actinopteri; order Siluriformes; family Siluridae; genus Silurus; species Silurus meridionalis. The sequence continues at coordinate 4,192,872 of NC_060901.1, read as the reverse complement.
AGAGAGAAATGGAGAAAAGGAGAGTGTGAGAGAAAGAGGGACAGAGCGAGAGAGAGAGAGAGAGAGAGAGAGAGAGAGAGAGAGAGAGAGAGAGAGAGAGAGAGAGATGGATAGTAAAGATGTGAGATTGAATCGAAAAAAATCAAACAGAACAATGTAGCTCTATATGCTTAATGCTAAGCAACATCTCGATCAGCTATCAGCCCCTATGATTAGCCTGCTAGCAAATGAACAGCTAGTCAGCTAGCTCAAAATTGTCTCGAGGTACTGTTCATGTTCATGTTCTCCATTCAACGTTTTTCATACTTCATACCTTTTCATCTATCCAAAGAAATCATTTCCAAAATCCGGTCCTTCAGCTAACCTACCAAACTCCTTCCCTCCTAGCATGCAAGCTAACAAGCTAACAGCATCCAAATGGCCTATTTCAATTAAATTATTGCACTCGCGAGTAATAGCTTTTTTTATCTCATGTTAAATATATGGCCTTGAGGTAGTCCTTTGTGGCTACAGTTAGCATGAAAATGAGCGAACTAGCTTTTGTTTTTTTCCACTCTCTAACCTGTTACCTGAGAGACGTGTTTCAGTATTCAAGGTTTCGTTTGCATCATCGTCATCTACAAAAATAAACGTAATGGATTTAAAAACGAGAGAGCGAGATGGAGAGAGAGGACAGAATGGATAGACAGATGCGTCATTAGCAGTGACCACAGCTGTGTTCGTTAATTACCTCAAGTTTGGTGCAAAACTTCAGACAAGCCTTTATCGGATGCATCTGACCGTCTGTTTGTGCATGTGTGCACATGTGTGTGTGTGTGTGTGTGTGTTTGTGATCCCTGAGGACATTAGCCAGCAAAGAGTGGGTTCATGTTCTCCCTCTCTCTCTTTTTCCCTGCTGTCTTGAGGAACTCAGTGGCAGGAGCAGCCGTATTTGCCGCCTGCTCACGCCGATATTAAAATTCATCTCCCCGAACAGGGGTCACGGATGGGAGAACATAAGCGCAGATATTCGTGTTCCAAAACGAAGGCCTGAGACAGCAGATGGCCCTTCAGCGCTCTCTTTTTCTCTCTTCCTGCTTGTTTTTTTTTTGCTCTGTTCTCCACCTGCTCTCTCCATATCTCTCCATTTTTTCATAAGAATGCTGCAGCTTGGTGATGTATGGAAGCGTGTGTTCATCCTAATAAACCTCGGATCAGTGTATGCGTGTGTGTGTGTGTGTGTGTGTGTGTGTGTGTGTGTGTGTGTGTGTGTGTGTGTGTGTGTGTGCCTCCAGCCACCCGTTCCTGAGATAAGTAGGCTAGCGTGATTAATGGGCCAGCGCTGATGCATGGCTGTAGTAGCCCCAGGTCTCGCCAGCTGAGAATTCCTTCACACACTTAATTCATATTTTGTCCTGCGGCCCTCGACACCGGCGATTAACACGAGTCGGATAAAAAGCGTTCGATCGATCGTTGGCGTGGCGTCTGAAAAGCTTAACGTAATCGCCGGCATTCGCACCGAAGCGAAAATAAAGAAAAAATTGACATAATTTAAATGCTGCTGTACATCGGGGAAAGAAAATCATTTCATATACTGTATATTGTGATACATTTGTCAAATCTTTAAGAATTGTAATACGATATTCAGAAAAGCTTAAGATAGCTCGATTCCCATTGGTTAGTGAGATTTAATAATAAATCATTTCAAACGCACAAGTCCAACAATACAGAGAAACACAAACAGGACATCTCCTGGTTTCCGCTAACGGCTTTTCCTCCGCAAGCTGTCTATCCAAAGTTCATCAACCAATGAAAGTAAGGCTATTGTAAGCCCCGCCCCCTATTTTTTTAATATATTTTTTGAATAACAAAACAAAAATTTTATTAAATGTTAAATAAAAAACCCAAGCAGCGTCTTTTCAAGTCAAAGGGAAAGTCATTTTATTTGTCACGTACACATACAGAGTACGTCCGGTAGCGAAATGCTTTTTACGACTGTCCAATGCTGGAAAATGTAGATGGAAATAGAAATTAAAATAGAATATAAAATATAATAATAGAATAAAATATATATATTATAATATAATATTATAATCATTTTATATAAACTATAAAGTATAAAATATAAGAATAAAAATTGTCACAAGGAAAGGGAAGTAGAATACGTTTCACAAAAAATATAGAAAATATAAGTATAAAAAAAAGAAAAAATATATAAAAAATATTAAATATAAGTATAAAATATAAGTACAGTAATTTCCGGACTATAAATGAATTTTACAAATATTTGTATTTTGAACATAAATAAGCCGCACCTGTATATAAGCCGCACTAATGTACTTTACACAGGCTCTAATGAAAAACACGTTACACACGTTGTAATGGGTGAAATATGTTGCGCTTCCTCATAGCGGTATTTTGGGAATAGCATGCCAGAAGCGAGCTCTCCTTCACCCAGACTCAACGCGCTACAACGGCTTGTATCTAAACAGTAGTCGACCAAGAAAGTCATTGTTCACTGTCTTCCTCCTTCCTTTCACAACTATTTCTCTCGGGAGTTTATCTTTTGGCATCGTCGTGCTTTTAAAAATCACCCGATGGAAGTTTTTTCTCCCGATGCCGTGCAGCTCAAAACACAGGTGAAGTGCGTTTTTTTGTTTCCGTTCGGAAATTTCATTGGTCTAATGTTATGGGGTTCAGTTTTTTGGCTTGAAGTTTGTGAAACCGGGAAAAACCCAGGAAAATTCAAAAATTAGCCCCTTCGTTGTTTAAGCCGTGGGGTTCAAAACGTGGGAAAAAAGTAGCGGCTTATAGTCCGAAAAATACGGTATAAAAAAGTATAAATTATGAATATAAAATATAAATATAATATATAAGTATAAAAAGATAAAATATATGTATAAGAAAATCATAAGGAAAAGAAAGTAGAAAACGTTTGAAATAAATGTATTGTATCTGCCCATATACTATAATTCTACATTAATTTGAATTAAAGTGTTTCCTGTCCTGTGGAAATTCTTGTCTTTGTGAATAAAAATAAAAGAAAAACAATACAATGCGGAACACACAGGTATGCGGATCACACAGACAGGTGGATGGTTGTGTATAGAGCGGTGTGTTCCTATATCATGTGCGACTCTCGTGTATATCATGAGGACGACAAGATGTGGCTTTAAATATCCTTTATGGAAATGGTGTTTTGCCCCCTGGCCCTGGCACACGGGCTCGGCTCGGCTCTGATCAATAAATAATGTCGCTGGAGTGGAGGGAACAGATTGTGGAGAGCAGAGGGAAGTGAGCAGACAGGCGAGCGTTCAAACACAGTGGGAGCTGTCACTGACCTGCCTGACTTTGTGTGTGTGTGTGTGTGTGTGTGTGTGTGAGAGAGAGAGAGAGAGAGAGAGAGAGAGAGAGAGAGAGAGAGAAATTGAGACAATAAGGAAATGAAAGAGGAGAGTTAGTGATAGAGAGGGGAGAAAGACATAGAGAGTAATAGAGAAAGAGAGAGAGAGAGAGAGAGAATGGGGTAATGAGAGAAAGATAGTAATCTATAGAGAGGAGTGGAGAAAGAAAGAGAGTGATAGAGGAAAAAGAAGAAAAAGTGATTAAGATTTGAGATATTTGAGAAATGAGATAGGAGGAGAAAGAACAAGAAATTAAAACAATTGGGAAATAAGAGTGAGAGTAAGTGATAGAGAGGGAGGATAGAGGAAGAGCAAAGAGAAAGAAAAGGAGAGCGATTGAGATTATTGGGAGATGAGAGAGAAAGAGAGAGAGAGAGAGAGAGAGAGAGAGAGACAGAGAGACAGAGAGACAGAGCGGAGAGAAAGATTGAGACACTGGAGTATTGAGAGAGTCAGAGTAAGTGATGAGAGAGAGAGAGAGAGAGAGAGAGAGAGAGAGAGAGAGAGAGAGAGAGAGATTAAGACTATTCGAAAATTAGGTGAGCAAAGAGAGAAAGCGAGAGACTGAGAAAAATTGGGAAAACGAAGTGTGGGAATAAGTGATACAAAGACACAAGAAAGAGAGATAAAAAGAGAGTAAAAAAGGAGACCGAGAGCAATTGAGACAATTAGAAAATGAGATGAGAGACATTGAGACAATGGGGAAATAAGAGAGTGAGAATAAGTGATAGAGAGGAGCGAGAGAGAGCAATAGAATTACAAAAAAATGAGATAATGAGAGTAAGTAATAGGAAAGGAGAGACAGAGGGATAGAGTGATAGAGAAATGAAGGTGAGAGAGAAAGTGATTGAGACTATTAGGAAATGAGATCGAGAGAGAGAAAGAAAGAAAGAGAGCGATTGAGATGATGGCGAAATGAGAGAGTGAAAGAAAGTGATAGAGAGAGGAAGAGAAAGAGAGAGAGACAAAGAGAGCAAGAGATCAAGGATATGAAAGAATGAGAGTAAGTGCTAGAGAGAGAGAGAGAGAGAGAGAGAGAGAGAGAGAGAGAGAGAGAAAGCGATTGAGACTTAGGAAATGAAAGCAAAAGAGAGAAAGAGAGAATGAGAAGAAGCGATAGAGAAAAGAGCAAGAGAGAGAGAGAGAGAGAGAGAAAAGGAATTAAGAAGATTAATGTCCCAATTAAATGAAAGGAAGTGATAGTGAGGAATCCTGTTGTGTTGCAGACTTAAAAAGAGATGATGCAAGCAAAAAAAGAAATAAAAAATTACAACGAGAAAGCAACACGAGCATTGAGGGAGTTGTACTTAGAACTTAGAGGAGGACAGGAGGAGGTGGAAAGGAAAAAAAGAGAGAGAAAGAGAGTAATGAATTAAAGAGAGTAAGAATGAAGTCTCTTGCCCATTAAAGCGTCGCTGCCACAATGTTTACCTGTCAAAGTCATCTAGCAAACTCCTGACACATCTGCTGCTCCTCTGGTCTGAACACTAGCCACTGCTTGCACTGCCCATTGCCTCCAATTACCAGCGTCTCGCAAGCAATCATCATGCCCACTAAAGTAGTGATGGGAATTCTTACCTTCTCTCTAGCGTTTGTTTAGCTATGAGTTTCAGAGGTTGTTTAACACCTCAGATGTTTCCTCAGATGTAGCTTTTACCTAATGGTGCTTATTACTCGATGCTAACACTCAACTGTACATGAACCGTGCATACTTCTGTCCATAACAGTTTATTTGAAGGGTTCCTCCATTTATAACACATTCATTAGCAGCCAATGAAAGTCTCATTATCCAATAAGCCCTAAGATAGTCCAAGAAACCCCTCCAAATACTCTCCAGTATGCTCTCAAAAGAACCACTGAAGAACCCTGAGATATCCAACTTAATGGTTCAAGTTCAGATCCCAGCATCTCCAAGCTGCCAAAGGTAGACACTTGAGAACAGCCTTCAGCCTCTCGGTTGTATAAATGTGATAATTGTAAGTCAGTCTGGATAACAGCATCTGCCAAATAATGTAAAGATAATTGTAAAGAATTGTAAATTGTAATTGTAAAAGAAGTTGACTGAAGAACTGAAATGAAGAACCTTATCATGAGAACCTGTAAAAAAAAAAACATTAGTGTCTGATTAATTCTTAAAGGAACCACTAAAAGAACTATTTAATGAACCCTTACAAAGAGATGATGAAGAACCTGAAGAATTCTTAATTATCCAGTGAACACCTGGAAGGAATTAATAAAATCTCCAAAAGAACCATAAATAACTCATGAAAAACCCATAACTATCTAATGAACCCCTAAAAGAAACCACGGAGGACCTTGGTCATGCAGTAAACAACAAAAAGAAGATATAAAGAACCCTTAATTGTCCAGTGAACCCCTAAGAGAAACCATAAAAAAACCTAAATTTTTTAATGAACCCCTAAAAGTAATCACGAACAACCGTTAATTGTCCAATGAACCCCTAAAAGAAGCTATGAAGAACCCGTAATTGTATAATCAGCTCCATAAAAGGAACAACGAAGAACTCTAAATTGTACTGTGAAACCTAAAAAGAAGCCATGAAGAACCATTAATCATCAATTGAGCCCTTTAAAAGAACCAATGAAAAACCTATCATCCAAGAAAAGTCTTAGAGGAACCAATAAAGAACTCTTAAAGAATCCATGAAGAACTCTTAATAATCCACTAAAATGATGGAAATTATCCAATGGACCCTTGTAAGAACCCCAGGATGAACCCTTAATTAAACAATAACCCTCAAATAATCTCTGAAGAGCCCTTAATTATTCAATGAACACTTAATATAAGGCATGAAGAGGTTTTTTTTTTCTTGGAGGTTTTGATTATGCATATGAGGCCATACAATAGGATTTCTCTCTCTCTCTCTCTCTCTCTCTCTCTCTCTCTCTCTCTCTCTCTCCTGGGATGTATAGATTGTTTTCTTGAAACTGCTGACTGCATCATCTACACACTTCGTTTGTTTGAGGAGTTGTGCATTGGCGTGCAGTGATATTGTCCTATAGCAGGATCTCCAGGGACAGTGCTGTGAACGCTGATCAATGTCCCGGTCTCGGGTCGCAGTCCTCCAGCGCAGACGGCCCGATCGATTTGTTGTTGCCATAGAATTGGCTTATGCTCTTTATTTTCTCATGCTGGCATCACGCATTGATGTAGGTTACTGCTTGCGGCCGCCTGCCGTGACCCCGTGTAATCAGATATAGCGGGATCGCTCGGGTAAATAGACCTGACAGATTAGTCTGGACCTGGACGACATGATGGTGATGGAGCTGGTGTTTTAACAAGCTTTTCGAATTAAATACTCTAATTATGATTTGGGAGGGGGGGAGTATGGAGGAGATATGGCGTGCAAAGGTTTGTACGCCCCATATCGATTCAAATGGAAGAAAAGGGAAATTGCAAGGTTTTATAAAAAAAACCTAAGACATTATATTTATTTTGCCATGAGGCATCTCCAGACCATACATTTTCACACGACCATGAAGGTAGTGTTGAAATTTAGCAGATACATGCTGGGAATAAAAGTCCCATAGTTGATGTTTTCCCATTAACAAGGCAGTTCTTTCTCGCTCTTACACCATAATAATTTAACCAAAAATGGCACTTCTTATCCTTATTATTCATGTTGCAGCAGGTAGAAACAGTTGCTTCCACAAGCTCAAACATCTTGAAGTTATTTAAGAAAAAAAAAATGCTGCGTGGATAACAACGAGAAAATGTTCCAATGTTGGAAATGTTACAATTTTAGTAAGTTTGATGAAGCACTGACACTGGAGACTATTTCCGTAAATGTTCAATCAACATCTCTTGGGCATGTCTGTCATATAAGCCTGTGTCTATGTTGTTTTTAGTTCGAGAAATAACATATTACAATGAGCTGTTGGACCCAACGAGTGTGTCATGCTCTGGAGATGAGCCCAGATTGCTCTTCATCAGAAATACCTCAGGTGTTATCACTGAAATGAAGAGTTAGCTCAATTGTTCAAATGTTGTACTTTGGATTTGGAAGGTTATGAGTTCAAATCCCAGCACCACCAGTTGCTTTGTATAAGGCTGTCTGTCAAATGGTATAACTGTAGATCACTTTGTGACTTTTTGTCTAATCTAATACAAAGAGTTTAGCAAGTTCGGTGTTGCTAGCAAACAATGTGCACAGCTAGGTATTACCATGTGGGTTTAGCTAATACATGGGCCAACATTGTCACCAAGTGGACTTTTTGACTATCTAATGCCAAATAGGCTAGTTCAGTGTCTAGCAAACAGGAGGCATAACTAGGCATCACTGTATGGGTTTAGCTGCTACATTACCATGTACCATAAGTTAGCTGGGATAATGCTGTACTCATATCAAGTTCATGTACTTTGGAACTTATCTGGACTTTATAACCACTTTAATTTCGTTCCTTTGTAGGAAAAGATGTTAGCGTCTCAGTTTCAAACCTCTTTAGATGCTGTATAGCTGTTCCCCACTTGGTAAACTAGTGAGACCCATAAGCCAATAAGACACAAGTATTTCAACTTTCTTCTGAAAAACCCCTGTCTGATTAGTTAAACGTTGTCGTCTTGTTGTGACAAACCGCCCTGAGGAGGAAAAATCTGCCTGGTCTGGAGACTTAAATCGAAGTAATTTCCATCTGATCTTATTCATTCATCTATCAGCGACAGGGTTAAGGGCCTTGCTGAGGGGCCCAAGAGTTTTGTCTCCAGTGTCAAAATCCTTGACCACTAAGCTACCACATACTTTTATCACACACATATCTGTGCCACATCCGGTGTGAAACGTACACCCACACCCACACACTTAAACACGCCACTTACTCCAAACACCCCTGATGTAGCATTTCCTTCTGCCTTTAACACAAATCCTGTTTATGGTCGACACGACTGCCATGTAACGACATATAATCCACATTAAAGAGTGTTGCTGCTTTGCGTCACAGTGCCCGGCTTGAATAATACACTCTGTCTGTACATGTTAGACACGCCGCATAAACACTGTTTCAACTTCAAAGCCTGCTTCGCCTTGCAGAAAGCAACAGGGTAGTCTGCTGTACTAAACACTGAGGGAAATGTGATTATGGGGTCATACACAGGCCACACTGCATAGGTGTTTGAAAATTCTCAGTCGGGGTGGTTGTCTGGGGGTGGATTAGCAGGGTTGGGTCATGACATTATAACATTATGAGTGGTGAAGTAAATAACACTGATTATCTCTTCATCATGGCACCGGTTAGTGAGGAGGATACATTAGGTAGCAAGTGAACATTTTGTCCTCAATGTTGATGTTTTAGAAGCAGGAAAAATGGGCGAGCGAAGTTCGAGCGAGTTTAACAAAGGCCAAATTGTGATGACTAAACGATCTCCAAAACTGCAGCTCTTTGTGGGATGTTCCTGGTCTGCAGTGGTCAGTGTCTATCAAAATGGTCCAAAGAAGGAACAGTGGTGAACCGGCGACAGGGTCATGGGCGGCCGAGGCTCGTTGATGCAGGTGGGGCTGGGCAGTGTGTCTCACCAAAAGAAAGTTCTTAAAACATGGTTATGTGAAATATTTCTTTCTGGTTTTCTTTTTTTTAGACTTCATATCAGAGCAGTAGGATTAGGATTACGGGAGCGAAGCCAGAGCCTTTTTTAGTGAACCAGGTAGAGTCGAGCATCGACCGATTGAACTGATTAAAGTTGCGGTGCTTCAAAAGTAAGTCAGAGGATCAGAGTGACCTTGGTTCAAAGGGAGCGCACACTTTCTAGTTTCTGAGCTCTTAATGTTGACGCTGCTATTTAAATGCCCTCTTTTAGGTTTTACACTAAAAACTGCATTGCAGAGGTTTTTTCAGGAAACGTCATCATCTTGCAAGAATCCTTTCTTTTTTTTCTTGCATCGAAACCCAGTGCACCTGCTACCCAATCCCCATTTTAAACACCAAACAGCAAATATAGAGGGTCTTATTATCTTGGACGTTGATTAATAAAGCTTGTATATGTACAGAGAGAAGGAGTAAGGTCAGAGTTGTGAACAGAAAGAAAAGCAGGCTGAAATGTGCAGGTTCGTGATTAGGAACAAAAAGAAAAAAAAACCCTACGATCTCATGCCAATTACCCAGTGCTCTCCACCGTGCGAGCAGATTTGTTTGACGATCGCTCTCCGGAGACCACTGCCCAACAAACAAGTGGCCATATTGTTGTGCAATGAGAAGGAAAAGGAGGTGGAGAGAAAAGAGAATGATTTGGTCAGTGATGCCATGTGGGGAGAGAGGGATGGAGGCTACATGGGAAAGAAAGAGAAAGGATTCCCTCAAGGTCTGGAGCTTATTAATGAACGCAATGAACGCGTCTGATATTTAATGCTGGAGTATGAGAGATTATGCAGGCTGGGGTTACCCAGGAAACAGCAAGAATGAAGCACTAGATAGTGCATATGGATGCTTGTTTATTCATTTATAAATATATATGCTTTTGGTGTATTTGCATTATCTCAGGTGTCAGGAGTTGATTATGAGTGATTAAATGGATTCAAATGTCTTAATTGTGAAAAAATTGCCTTTTAGCCTTCACATGCCACTTTGACCTTTGTATTCATCTGCGTTAATACATCATGATCACACTCACATTGGGTGTAAGGGTGCCAAAACCTTTGCAACAAGCAAAGGATATTCACAGAATTGACACATTTCATGACACTATCATTTTTCCCATTTTTATATAGTTGTTAGTTCCAGCTATCACTTTCACTATACCAGCTACAATCAGCTATTCACTTGGGCTTGTTTTTTTCTTTTAAAAACTGTTTAACAGTTTCAAAAACTGAAATGCAGGTTGTTGTGTTACTAAGAATATAAAATATAGGCTCGATCATTTGCCAAATAAAAAACCCTTCTGACACTGGAAAATCCTTTCACAAAGGACCTTAACAATGACTGCACATTACTCTTTGATAAGGCATTTAAGTCAAACCGGGTCTTTTAACGTTATAGGTTTTAAAAGTCGATGCGGTACTACACGCAGTAGTAAGAGGCTAGCCTGTCCTTTTACTGATAGGTGGCGTACATGTCGCGGGCTAGTTTAGTCTTCATATGGTCCATGTTGTATATAGTGCTGTTACTATAAAAACAATAAACTGTGATTAATCTGGTAGCTAGCACAACTCTATAACCTGCTATTATAAGGAAAATATTCATATAAATTTAATCAAGGATTTTAGATCTGAAATTTTAAATCAAGATGTTACAGTTGTTTGAAATCACAATTTACATTATTGGTAATTTAGTACAATTAGGGGTCCAAGCACCAAAGCCATCTCAGTCTCAATTTTAGTTTCTCTAAGGAATAAAGAGCATTAAAGATTTTTGTTATAAATTCATATCTGCGGCAATTCATGGACTTTATTTTATAGTCTAAGGGCATGTCCACACTAATAAGTCTTTTGTTTAAAAACGCATATTTTTTTCTGCATTTTGTTATTTTTTGTTCACACCGACATGCATTTTCAGTCACTGCAACTGTAGCTTTTTAAAAACTCTCTCCAAAGTGGATACATTTGAAAATGCCTTTTTTACGTTGCAATGTGGACTGTGAAAATAAAGTATAGTTATAGTTATATAAATATTTTGAAAGCGATGCCGCATTTTAAGTCATTGGTGCAACGGAAAGTGAATAAACCGCAGGCGGAAATGTCGCAGATCGAAGCGTCTTACGCTTAAGTTTATTGCGCAGAACAGGCACGTAATCTTTCTAAGACGTTTCAGTGTCGATGAGCAACCTTTGGGAAAACGATTGAAAACGAGTGAGGACGCTGAGCATTTTTTTATGACGTTTTTAAATATATCCAGGTTTGTGTAGACATACCCTAAGAGGTCTCTGGTAGTGATGGGAAAATCGGAAAATTATAGTGATTTGGTTCTTTAAATTTCATTCATCAAAATGAATGAATCTTTTTTTGAGTAATTTAATCATTTCGTTCCTTACATTACATTTTCAATAAGCAGACCCCCAACACATCTACATATGAGAACTTTGACTGTAGTTCCACTTAATTTATATGTATGTATAACTGCACAGGTATAGGAGACGTGAATGAGAACGAAAAGTTTTTTTCACGTGATTAACTACTCAATTCTGTTTCCTGTGTAATGCACTGCATAGCGTCTGTGGGAGTCACGGGACAAAAGAACGAAGACTAAAATAGTTAAGAGAAAACGACTCAATTCTGTTTCCTGTACAGACATTTTGCGATGCTTTGCTTATGCGCTTCCAGTAGAAAATGAACAAATCACTCGGCTTGTTCTTCTGAGTCACATTAAAGACTGTTTCAAAATGAACGAATCGTTTACCAATACTAGTCTCTGGACACAATACGTGTCTAGTTGAAGAATTGAGTGTTGAGTGATGGCAGTACATATAAGTTTTTGAGATTTCATAACTTTTATGAGCCATAAACATAAAACCGGGTTGCAACAGAGACGGAATTCTGTTATGTGCTGCAAAAAGATCTGGAAAGGAATCTCTGGAATACAACAGTGTCCTGTTTAGTTGTTGGCCATTTCAGGTTGCTTCATAGAGCATGCAGTTTGTGAAATTTATTCTCCACAGAAAAAGACAGAGAGTGTCTTTTCCTGACTCGTATGACAGTGTCCAGCTCTATAATAGGAATCCAGTGGGCTTCTGGCACTGGGGAATAGTCGCTAGGTGTTGACACCTGTCACTGCAAGTTGTCTCTTCTCTCTTTTCTCCTCTTTCTCTCTTAGTCTCAGTGTCTCTCTGTTTCTCGTTCCCTCTCTCTCGCTCTCTTTCCTGGCTGCGATGATGGTTGAGCCGCCTGCATGCATCTGTGTGCCAAGCACGGGCAGCATCTGCTGTCTGCTCTCAGCCTCGTTCCCCTGGCAGCCCTGGGCTCACTGCTCGGCCGGAGCCATTTTGGGTCGTGAGCAATAAACATGCTTCCAGAGTGGCTGATAATTACTGAATCCCTCTGGCTATTGGCAAAGCTTCATTGAAATGACGGAAAAGAAAAAAAAACCTGACATATTGAGAGTTTTAAAAGGGTGTCGGATAGAATTGCAGAGAGAGTATGTTTGGAGCGATCAAGCAAATAGAAAGGAAGGCTCATGTTTTGGGGGGCTGGGGGGGTAACTTCTAGTAAACGATGGTGCGTATCAATTACTGCTATCATCCACGATCATCTACTACGATCCACAATACTATTACGGTTCTACTAGGTTCCTAATGGTAACAATTATCAGTGTGTATTTCAATATTGCCCATGATACTATTGTGCTGCTCTAGTGGTCATAAATATAGTTTTGTGTTCACTTTATTTACATTCATAAATGTCTGCATTTAATGTTTTATGAAGAAACACTGAAATGTGTAAGGCTTGGGCCCAGAAACCTGTGCAACAGTTATTAATGTTTTTATGAGCAATATTCCACCAGATTTACATCACAAAAAAGACAAAAATAGATAATCCTAATGAAATGTGAAACTTTTTAAGCTTTTCTTTTAAATTCATTGTTCTGCCTTCGCTATCAAACCCATTCCTTGAAGTCTTGGAAAATCTTCCTGTCAGCTTGCGTTTCAGGAGATTCGAAGTAGGTAGGATAAGAATGACAGTGAAAAACATCTAAATGTTTCATAAATTACCCACCATTGCTTTCTAATGGGTTTATGAAGCCCTATGTAGGCACCAATTTAATAAATTGGCATCAAACTTTCATAGAAACAGCTGCCTCTTGATTGCAGTATTGATAAGCAGTTAGAAGCCTTAACAAAGTGTGTTTTTTTTTCTTTACCAAGCAATTTATCAACATTTCTGAGGTAATTGTTGCTAGTCCTGTTGTTATTTTGACCCTTATAGTATGTAATGGCTAAATGTTTACCAGAGAAGTTGTTAGCTTTAGTCGTTTCCCTGTTTACATGTTTTCATCAGTTTCATCAGTTTTGTCACAGCATTGCTTTCTAATAGATTTATTAAACCTTTGAAAACTTTCATAGAAACAGCTGCCTGATTGCAGTAATGATTATCAGTTAGAAATGTTAACTAAGTGTATTTTTTTCTATATTAAGAGACATTTCTGAGATAAAAGTTTCTATTCCTGTTGTTATTTTGACCTTTATAGTCTGTATGTGTTAGCTAGAGAAGTTGTTAGCCTTAGCCGTCGCCCTGTTTACACGTTTTCCTGTTGTCTAGCAGCAGTTTCGTCACATCTTTAGCAAAATCTTTAGTACAGATAAATATTTTGATTGACCGTTAAACCGAGAGCTTTTACTACAGTGTACTGTAGTTTAATGTAGGCTGCAATGGTTACTATGCACTTCTACTACTATGCACACTACTATGCACATTGGGATCATGATATTGGTATGGATTTAATGGGGTCAGGATATCGCTGGATCATCATAAATACATTTAAACTGTTAATGACTAGGGTTAAACCCCTAATGGGTGTATTTGAACCTTTATTGTACATTAGAAACAATAATTTACCTGTAGAGTACCTGCTGTAGATTTTTTTTTTCTTTCACAAAAAGAAATGTCGATCATACATTAGTACTCTATCACCCATTTCTGTTTTTAATAGAGGGGGAAATGTAATCTTGACAGGCACACCACAGCACACCACATAGTGTTTCCAATCCCTGGCTTTCTCCACTGCCAAAAAAAAATAAAACAGAAAAACCATGTTTAATTTTCATCAGGGGTGTTAGCGGGTGGTTACTCATCTGTGTCTCTCTTCACACTGTCTTGCTTCCTGCATCGTTTCTTCACCTTGCCGTCTGTTCGCCTCTCATTTCATGTCTCCCTCTGCCACGTTCAGTTGCTGACCCCAGTGACCAAGTCCAGATGGGATGGCCACTGTGAGACTAATGAACCAGTCTCTGGTGTCTGACTCTCTTCCTCTCTTTCTCGTTTGATCCTCCTCGTTCTGGTCTGGGGAAGAAAAAAAAGCAACAACTCTTCGCCGCACCATATTGTTACCGTTCACTTAATCTTACAATTCACTCCTGTCTGTCATTTCCATCAAGCTTGTGATGAAGAAATGTACCACAAAAGCTCGTGACGTACTTAAAGATCAAAACGAAGAAAATGGAAAGGTTAATGGGTGCTTCAACATGCTTAAATGTGACCGAACAAGGTTTCAGTTTTAATGAGATAACAGCAATTAAATGAATGAATAAATAAATTAATGAATTAATTTGACTTTTAAATAAAAGAAAAATGCATTTAAAATGAATAAACAAATAAATGCAATCGAAATAAATGAAAGAAAAATATTATTAACCTCATTACTATTGTAATTAATTTTACGTGTGTAATAAATCTAATACTGTTTTTGTGCTTTTTCTTAAACGTGTTTAGCAATTAGGGTTTAATTCATGAGTCTTAAAGTGCTAAATTTATGAAAAACAATAAATAAAATAGTTTTGGTTGTAATTAACAAGGAAATGAAATGATTTGGGAATTAAAAAAACATACAAATATAAAAAATAAATAAATAAATAAATAAAAGATAAAACTGGCAAATTGAATGTAGTAGTCTTTGGGAAAAATTGTAAAAAAAAAAAAAAGAAAAAAGACAGCAAAGTAATGCATTTTTTACTAAATTTGAGATTTAAAAAAAAAACTTTTTTATTAAGGTTCTATAGGCCATAGTTGGTCCATGGTAAATTTTTGGTTTGGCCTGCCATGCCATATATGAAAAAAAAATTTTTACTGAATTTTTAGCTGTAAATAAATTTATAAAATGTGTAAATGTAAGTGAATTTGATTTGGCAAAAATTGGAAAAACTTTAAAAAAATAAGGAGCAGCTTCAGCCTATGGCCCTCAATAAAGTTAGAATTTTAGAAGGTTTTTCCAATTTTAGAAAGTTAGAAGGAAAAAGTCTGGAAACATCTGTACTTTTTTTTTTACTTTTGTTTTTAGCAAAGTGTAAAAAAGCGAACTTTTGTGACTTCTGACTTTTATTCCGACTTTTCTCCCATGCTGAAAAAAAAAGTGAGGACTTTTTAGGACTGTCACAATTTTTTGAAAAGTGTCAGATAATTTAATCCCCAAATCATTAAAACTCTTCGACCATCTGTCTCAGAGACATGACAGAACTAGAATTCGCCCAACAAACCGACATTTTGGATATTGATTCAAAGGCTACGTGTTGCTCTATGTATGTGTGTGTGTGTGTGTGTGTGAGAAATAGATAGCGAGTGAGAGAAAGTCAAAGATGTGAATCTGATCATTGTTGATATTGCCCTGTCATCCAATCCTGCCTCGTCTCCCTATCCTCCCGGAGTCTGGTCTTCAGGGAGGAGACGGATCTGTTTTGTGGGCTGGCGCTGACACTCAGCCACGTTCCCCAGTGTCCACTTTAATGTTTCGCCAGACTCTTTGTCTGTGCTGTTAGGAGAACTCGGGCTCTGATGCCATTCTATTGTGTTTCCCGAGAACTATGAGTGGTGTACTGACCCCGGAAGATCCCTCTGCAATTATCTGAACACCATTAGAACGACTGGGAACTTGAATAAAAACTTATCCTGCACACATGCACACACACATAAACACATTTAAGTCTGTGTTTTATCCTTGTCCTAATAATACTAGCACCAGAAGTGGCAAAACTACACACATCCTTCACTCGATTAGAAGTATTGAAAGTCATGTTTTAAAATTCTCTGCTAAAAGTAAAAATTCTGACTACACTTTTCCACTCAAGTTAAAGTAAAGAAGTTTGGGCTCTGACTTAAATCGGGTAAATAAAAGTACTAATTACTACTACCTGTAGTAATTTAGTGTCACGCTGAAGACTGGATCTCACATCATATTTATATAATAATACAAAATAATTGTACATTTTGTTACCTTATAAATAAACAAAATTGGTTAACTAGAATTTTTACTTTTCTTATACACTATACATTTTAGGCAGGATTTCATGGACACCTGACCTGTGCTTTCTGAACATCCCATTCCAAATTTAGTGTCTAATTGCTCTTATAATAATCCATTTTTTTGGGAAAATGTTCTAAGCTTTTCTGGAGATTTGTGCTCATTTAAATACAAGGGTGTTAGCAATGTCAGGAACTGATGTAGGTCAGGAGGCCTGGGTTGCAGTCAGCATTTAGATTCTTCCTAAAAATTGTCTTTGATAGGGTTAAGGATCAAAGATCTATCCGATCTCTCAGATCTATCTAACCCAGAAAAAACATTTCTTCATGGAGCTGGCTTTGTACACAGGGGCACAGTCATGCTAGAACAGGTTCGGTTCAAGTGAAGGCACATCCAGAGATGTCCTATACAATTGTGTCCCTTCAAGATTGTAGTTTGGAGACATATAAATGGAAACTTTTGTCTATATTATGACCTTATTGGTTAATATCATTACACAATATGATTTTTTGAAAAGTTTCTTCTTCCTACACTTTTTCAGATAATGCAACTTCCTGTTGACTATTTCAAATATGTCCTCTTTTCTTGGAAAGGGATGTTTCAAGCTTGGGTTGTTCACTAGATTTATGCTTAAATATAAAAAAAAACCTGATACAGTAGGTTTTATTGTTTGCACATTGGATTTTATGATGCAAACTTTATATCTTTGTTAAAAATATTGAATATATTTTTTTTTAAGTATTTTTAATTCACTTAAACAGAAGATCTGGAGCAACTGAGCAGCACCGCGCTAGCAGACGTAAGGTTATGAAGACTAAATATTGCTCTATATGCTGTAATAACGAGAACGCATAAGAACACGGCCCGCAGGAATACAGCTACACAACTCAATTACCCGCATTTTCTCCACCATTTTCTGTGCGTTTGAAAATTATGTTAATATCCCTGCTGTACTCGCAATAAGGGCAAATAATGTGCTCAGTCTGCTAATGAACATAATTAACTGAATTGTGTTAAAGTCTGTGTTTCTTAATGCCTTTTTTTCCCCCTTTCCCAGAGCTTTGTGTCTCACTGCTTCCTCACTGTTTGTCGAAGCGAACTGTTGATCTGTGAGGAAAACCGCCTTTTGAATTATTCGCCAGTCACAATTGATATGATCTGAGAGTACTTTGTGAATTGTGAGGACCCTTAACATGAATAAAACATGATTTTCTCCTCATAGATGGATAATTGCAGCTGGATGGGTTCGCATTTTGGTTACGATTTATTAAAACACCACAACCCCAACACACACACACACTCGTCTTTTCAGTAAATACTGTATGTCTAGTTCAATCGCTAACCTGTTACATGCTTAATTTGTGTACGTGTACCTGCATGCTCATGCTAGCTAACTAGCTATCATTACTGCTAAGAAAGAAAAATTATTTGAGAATAGGTTGAGATCTTGGAGGAGAAGAAGTAGCTACAGAAATATCTTGTGAATCAAGTCAAGTAGAACAGACAAGACAAGACAAGACAAGACAATGTGGGACAGATACAGAACCCAAAACACATAATAACGCCGACCAGTAAACCTACAATGTGCTAAATAGAACTATACACTTGTAAACATAAACACAATATTGTGCAGAAGAGCAGCAATCGAGAGGTGTGCAAAACAGCATGTAAACACTTATGATATGATCGTAATATAGTATGGGTGGTGCTGTAGATATGGATGAGTATGAAAAATTGTGTGTACTCACAAAGTTAGTTTAGTAGTGGCTGACTAGCCAGCTAGCTATATACAGCACAGTATATAATATTCAAGTTGCGGACGTTTGGTATTCGATTTTTATGGACATCCCATTCCACATTTAGCCCTCATTTGCTGTTATAATAACTTCTAAACCTTCTGGGAAGATGTTCCACCAGATTTTAAAGTGTGTTTGTGGAGATTTGTGCTCATTTAAACACAAAATGAGGTACTGATGTAGGTGAGGTGAGGAGGCCTGGGGTGCAGTCAGCAATGCAATTTATCATGTTGAATATGGTTAAGGAAAAGCTCTATAGCAGGAGATCTTTCACTCCAAACCCAACCCATGTAAAGCATATCTTCATGGAGCTGGTTTTGTGCATTGTCATGCTGGTACAGGTTTGGCTCTGCTAGTTCATGTATAGGGAATGCTACCGTATATTGTGGTGGACTACACTATTACTTAACTACATTTCACAATCTGCATGTCGTGTCCTAACACTCGCCATGGACGTATTATGCCTCCTGGCGATGGAAGTCATCGGGTTTTGATTTGAAGTTAAGAAGATCGATAAAATGACAATTTTTCAGGTCACAATGTGACAGCGGAGAATCCTCAAATCAGTGCTAAAGACAATGTCTTTTTCATGCATATTTTTTTGGTTCACTATACATTTTTTAAAAATGCATTAAATAGTTATGATTTCATTTCTATTATATTTAATATTTCTATTATATTTTTAATAGGTTCATGATTCAGATTTGGGTATGTGCTGCAGCTATATAGAAAAACACTATTTTAGTTACTTGTACTTAAGTAGCTTTTCGTCTATCTGTTTTTTACTGAAAAATTTCCATTTTTGGGAGACTTTATTTAAATGTTAAATATCTGACTTTTTTACTCAAATACATTTTGCGAAATCAATCCGCAGCATCAGCTCAACAGCATGCAGAGCATTTAGAGAGGAATAAATGATGGAAAAACTCTTCGAACTCGCCACAACACACCCGACCTTATTTGCGCGATAGTTTTGAAGTAGTTGAAAAAAAAATGTTTTAGGCTCATGATCATTTTAATAGAAATCAATCAGTATTTAACTCATTAATATAATTTTATGAATTAGATCAGTGTAACGTGAGTCTTTTCACAGAAACTGAGATGATTAAATAAAGAGTCTTGTGATAAAAATGATAATAAGAAAATTATAGCTGTAATAAATATATACTTTGGACGGCTGGAAAAGGCAGGTTTCCCGATACTTTTGTCCATCTAGCGATTGTGACTGGAAACATATCATTGTAAAGCATAATCCTTTGTCAGCAAACTCTCCAGCATCTGCTGGAAAGATGGATTCCGGCCTTAGAGCGTTTTTTTTTTTTTTTTTTTACGCAACCATGGATTCCTTTTCAGTTCTACTTGGCTCGGTTTCCTAAATTTGTGCGACAAGGAGACAGGTAGCATCGAGTGTCTACGGCTCAGTAGAGAGGAACAGGGGCTCAGCCGGCGATGTGTGTTTCGCTGAATTATTCTGACACCAATACTTTTCTTCCTGTTACGGATATCTAAAGACGAGAGAAAGCCCATCTGACCTTTCGCATTCTTCTTCTCCGAATAACGTGGCGACAGCATTAAACGCTTAGGGGAATTTCAGTAATGTGTGCTGTCTATGCTTACACACAAAAAAAAGTTATTTTTTTAAACCCCCCCTCCCTTTTTTTTTCTTTCTTCTTTTGTACGGAACGCTGAACTGAAAAGATGAAAAGCACTTAATCTGTCAGACGATGTCAGGAGACAGGATGAGTTGAGATATATGTGTGTGTGGTGTGTGTGTGTTTGAGTGTGTGTGTGTGTGTGTGTGTGTGTGTGTGTGTGTGTGTGTGTGTGTGTGGTGGGGGGTAAGCGTGGTTCGACTGGGCATGTGCATTTAGATGTGCATTCGGAGAAAAATACCTGTTTCTTTCCATTCGCTCTTTTTTTCTCTCTTTCTTTCTCTCCGTCACGTCACTCTCTGTTCCATCACCTCAGGCTTCCAGGGTGCTTGCCTTCCACCTAAACAAAACACACACATATACACACACACACATGCATACACACAGAACATTCCCCTTGGTTTAATAAACACACCAGGAGTAGGATTCTTCCCCGGAGCCCTCACACACACACACACACACACACACACACACACACACACACACACACACACACACCACCCTCAGAGCGCCCTTCACTCAGCCAGCTCACTTCCTGCCCATTTCCACCCAGCACCTCTCCATGCTCTGCTTGATGTGGAACAAATGCTAATTCAGGCAAATGAGATGCACCCGCCAGAAACAAAAAAAAAAATACTGTGTGGTATCCCAGCATGCCTCAGTGCACCGGGCAGCTAGACTACCTGCATGATGTGTGCAGGTCCAGGGGAGCAGACAGACAAGCGGTTGTACTATAAGTGACAGAGCACACAAGGAGGCCAAGATGCATGTGTGATTATTTCCTACGAGTTTTTTTTTTCCAGCGAATTACAGTTCTCGTATGCAAATCAGGCCATGCTAATTAGTCCCAGCGCATTGATGGCGTTTCAGCTAAATGTCAGAAATAAACTTGGGCAAAGTGAAACGCCAAAGTTTTTCCTCACGTTGTTGTGCTTGACCTCGCCACCGTCTTCGGTGAGGAACCCGCAGGCCTCGCGGTTCATGATATATCTTCCATCTGCTTCATTAAAATGCAACCGGTGCTTCTTCTGCTGACTCACACTCTGCATGTCGCGTCCTAACACTCGTCATGGACATATTATGCCTCCTGGTGATGGTAGTCATCGGGTTTTGATTTGAAGTTAAGAAGATCGATAAAATTAACATTTTTCAGGTGACACTGGAGAATCCTCAAAGACCAGCTTTCCTGTTTATTTCTGCATACAAATTTTCTGTATTTTTTTTAATTTTTATTATTATGTACAGTCACAACAGCAACAGAAACAGCAAATCTAATGGTGGTACTACATATAGGAACTGGTGGTATATTTTAGCGGTTATTTAACTACAATATATATTCTATTTGAACTTCTGTATAGATGCTAAATGTATTACTTTGGCTCTGTACATGGATGCAAAACTTCAAGAATGAAGCTAATGACGGGACACAAGGAGGTGGAGATGAGTCCAAAAGAGAAACGACAGCATATGAAGAAATAAAAGCAACAGGAACCAGTGCAAAGAGAAGGAATTCCTGAGCAAAATGTTCCTTATTAGTACTTTCTTTCACTTTAATAGCCACATTTACTGTTCCTTTACCTATACCTCTAAGTCACAGGCACCAAAAACCTACAAGCTACAAATTCCTTTTGAAAACTTTAGTGACTTCATTAGTTTTGGCATCATGATCCTTTAAATCGCAGCACTTCCTGGAGCAGGAAAAAGATTTTCAGTGTCCGACAGACTCCAGTCCTTGCGTTGAGATATACTGCCAATCTCTTGCTCTTAAATCACATAAGGTCACCTTCCTTGTCTGATTTTTTTTTTCTCCACGCATTTTATCATTCAGTGTCAACGACTCCTTGTGCGCTATAGCCATGTGCTATCATATCATTGCTATTCTCAGGAGTGAAGTACTGATTAATCTGTCAGGCCATTTATACGAAAAAAAAAGGATATAAATCATTTATTGATCTCGTTCTCTCCCTTTGCATCGCTCTCCCACAAAATATAATCTCCCCCATTTTTCTTTGAGCTGAATATTCACGCCGTACGAGGTGAATTTTCAGCAGGAGCTAAATTTCGCGCTACAGTGAGAGGAAGAACCGCTTAAGGGAGTAAGGTGTCCTTTCCGAAAGCCTGCATTTAAAAGGCTATGAGAAGTACATCTCCTGAGTCATTCCCAATTCTGGAAAAGACGTCATTTCGTGTGTTTTTTTTAATTTAATTTTTTGTTGTAAATATACGTCTTTCTTGAATCGGATCACTGAGAAGAACAAAGAAAAAAGAAAACATAGCCAGCCTTTAGGAAGGTACAAGAATATCCAGGCATGCATAATAACTATTAAATACAGTTTCCATGGTAATGGCATGTACATGAGAAAAGGGAAAAAAGCATATTTTGAGGTCTGAAAAAGTTAATTTGTGTGTGGGAGGGTGTTTTTTTCCTGGGTCTTGTTGCAGACCTTTGGCACTATATCTATCATGCTTTTTGCAGATGCTCCTGTTAAAAGTGTGGTTTTTCCCATCACGTGCCTAAGGCACATATAAACATAAAATTAGCATACAGAAGTTCATTCTCAAGGCCCAATAAAAAACATTTAGATTACAAAACAACTTGTTTAAAAGCCAAAGGAATTCTTTGCAGATGAAAACAGGCTAGTTCAGCTAGCTATTGCTGTTAGCTTAATGTCGAGAAAATATACTACTTTATACCTATGTTACACCTTGAGTGAGTATTATCAATTTTCAAAGCAAAATAACTAGAAAATAATTAACAAATCTGGATCAAATTTACTAGCTAACAACTTAGCTAGCTATCAACATAACGATTATTACCTGGTTGGGAAAGAAGAATGACAGTGGAAAACAAGCAAAATTATCGAAAATAGCAAGGTTCTCCTCAGATATGATGACAAATTACTTAGAAAAGTCATTTTAGACTAATATTAATTTTGAACAATAATTAGTGAGAGAATTCTCGTGGGTTGGCCATATTAACCTTTACATACTGTTCATAATTTCTTACCTTCACAATACAGTCTGGCTTAATTTTGACCTGGCCAAAGAAACTCATTTTGAATCTCTATACCAAATTTTGAAGCAGTGCAGGCCTTTAATAACGCAATAATAGCCAATCTAATATTAATGAATGGGTGGTTAATCCTTAATTCATGGTAAAGAATGGTTTTACACCATTGTTTAAAGAGATAAAGCATGACACAATGACACAATTTTATGGTTCCTTTTAGCTAAGACATGAAAACATAAATCAAAATGATTTAAATGTTATTAAACACCACCCATCAAAAGTTTGCAAATATTTCATTTCGTTTAATTGTTTTTGACCCTTTTTTTTCTATGCAACAACATTGACCAAACAAATATATAAATGTACAGAGGTTGGTATGAATACGTAATAAACTGTTAAAATTTCTTATTCAAAAATCCTCCCTTTGCATGAATAATAGCTTTACACACTCTTGGCATTCAAACATTCAGCTGAAATACATTGCCATGCCACTTGATAAAGGTGTTTTATAGTGAAGTCGGTTCCAATGAGCCACAGTAATAACAGAATTGCATTGTGATGGAAGTATGGAATGGCTGCCATGTTGGTTCAAAATTCTTTTCACCTGGAATAAGTCTCCAAATTTCCCGGCTCCAAAACAACCATGACCATATCTCATATTTTAAACTTGGACTAATTTTTCCACAGAACATTCTTCCACTCATTCATTTTAATTCAATTCAATTCATTTTTTATTGTATAGCGCTTTTAACAATGAATATTCACTGTCCAATTTTTACAGTATGTGTTTTTGCCTTGTACCCAATTTGTTGCATAGAAGCAGAAGGAACATGCATAAGTTTCAAAAGCAATATAAGACATTTTGACAGGCACTGTAAAAAAAGGCAAGAACATTCTAGTGAATTCTTAGGTGTTTGAAAATTACAACTTGTAGTCTTGTAGTTGTGAATTCCACTCTATAAAATGATGTATATAGATTTTACTTGTGAATATAATAAACGTTAACTTCTTTAAAGGTACAATTTGTATTCAGATGGGATATCCGTTGTTATATCTTACAGTTCAAACTTTCTTATTTTTATATAATAAACTATAGATGGTTGTTCTTAAGGCTTCAAAAGCATTAGGTCATTAAACTGGAAAGCAGTGATGTCATTGTTTAACTCATGTCCTTTAAAAAAACATCAAAGATCTACTACGAAAGATTTCCAGTCTCGAATTCAAGTTGACCAGCTTCCGTTCTTGTATTAAAACAACACATTTCTCTGTCCACTATCCTCCAAAGCGTACCAGATCTGTTGGTGTGTAATTGCCCATTACTAATCGGTACTTTCCTGCAGCCGGAGGCACTCGGAATCTGCATGGAAAAAATACGTATCCACTACTGGGCCAGTTTATTATCTACTATAGTGTTTCTTTACCTCTGAGAGATGGCCAGCTTCCTCTCCATGCAATCGGAAACCCGGTCCAGTCATGAATATGCAGGAGCACCTGCCAGGGGGGTGGCAGTCCTCAGGTTCAGGGCTATAGTGCAGAGCCAGACTTTAAAGTCTGACAGTTGAGAGGGGGGAAAAACAGAACAAAAAAGACTGAAAAAGAGTGAATGAAAGAGTAAAAGAGAAAAATACAATGGGAAAAGCGTGGATTAGGAATTAGGCTGCCAAACGTCAGCGTCAACAGGAAATCAAGTGGGTACGTTTGACGAGTGCCAGTTAGTCTTTACAAGAACGCTGCGTTCTCCACTGAATTTCCTTCTGTCGCTTTGGATGCACACGTGTAAGAAATGGGTGACACAATGCAGGAGCTCACGTCAGGTTTCAAAAACGTCAAATCTGTAAACCTGAAGTGGTCTTCAGTTTGTCACATTTAAACCGTACAATAGAGGCTTTCTCTCTCGAATGAAGTTCTAAGTAAAACCTTTTTTTTTTTGAAAACTTCCCTGATACCATGAATTCGAATGTCAGGTTAATTAGTAACATGGTTTTCAATGAGGGACATTACAGTGATGAAAATCATAATCACCAACCCTTTAAATGTTTTTTAAACTTTTACCGTACAGTTCTACAGTTGCCCTTTGACCAAGAGGAACTGTGCAGAACATCTAAAGAGTTTTTGATGAGGTTGTTTTTCTATATCGCTCTTTCTTTTTTTCCTTTATTCTTTATTACGCGTTATACTGCATCCAGGATACTTTTTAGTGACTTTGCAGAACATTTGCTAGAAGTTTTTAGTTTTTCTGTTTCACAAATAACCTTTTCTGAAAATTGCAACATTTGGGTCCTTGAGCAAGTCCATTCCAACTCAAATTCTTCTTTTGGAGAGTTCTAACTTGAATCTTTTAAAAACTATTATGTTTGTCATTGTACCAAAGTTAGAGATCCTGCATTGCCAAGCTGCCACCGTTGGGTCCTTGAGAAAACCTCTTACTTCAACCATTTAATCACATTCTCTATTATAGGGTTCTGTGGAAGGTCAAACCTGTTAAGAAGGCATCCTTCTCCTCAAGGTTAAAATTAAGATCAAACTCATGTTAAACTGGCAATGCAGGAGTGACAATATAAATGTTGTAACAAGGGTCCCCTCATTATCATTAAGAAGGAACTGTTCTGTTGTAGTGTTAGATGTGACAAGAGTTGGTAAGACCATGGTACTCAATGGATCCATCAAGCATAGCTAGTCACAATCACCCACTATCCAAGTAGAACAACTTTACAATGATAAGAAATCTTCCAAGAAAACCTTTTTTCGTGCCCCCTAAGAGTGGCATTTATATTTAAATATATTTCTGTTTTTCCGGTTGATTAATCCAAGCTTTAGAAAGCCAGCACAGTTTTAAAAGAACCAAGGGCTCATTATTTTGCATTTGAGGACTGGTTTGGGTTTTGTAAAATGGGGAAATATTAGTAATAAAAAAAAAGCTCTGCTATGGTACACTCTGGTCCTCAATATTAATATTTATTAAATACATTTTGGATTTTTTCTTCTACAATTTGAAAAGTTTAAGAAAAGCTAGAAAAAAAATAAAAAATAAGCCCAAAACAAGAAAACAATCATGATAATTTAAAAGCGTTTCCATTTCCATTATCCAGAGCGATTTACATTAACATGATTCATACAACTAAGCAGCTATGGGGATAAGGGCCTTGCTCAGGGGCCCAGGAGTGGCATCTTGGTGTGTCAGGGATTTGAACTCACAACTTTCTGATCCAATACTACCACCTCGCCACAAACACAAAGGATATAGTACGCAGTGAAAAGTAAGGGGGCGACCTTTCTGTCATATCTATCCATCTTTAGTTCCAGAGGTCCTCAGAATGCTTTAAAACTGACAAGTTAACACAGTCCAAGCTACATTAGAGAAACAGAAATTAACAGTATCCAGCAGAAAGTGGCTATTTAAAAGGTTTTAGCAGTTTTCAGGTTATATCAGCACTTTGCACGCTTGGGTTCTAGAGCGCTGTGTAGAACCGTTAAGGCGAAGGCGGGTTGATTTGTGTTTATTGATGCTCCTATCGCGGGTCACGCCGAGTTTATCTTCCGAAGTCAGCATGCATTACCGCCTTAGTCATGGACATCATTACGATGCAATTACATTGTCTTAAAGGGATTACAGATCTCATATGTATATGGCTGTGTGTGTGTGTGTGTGTGTGTGTGTGTGTGTGTGTGTGTGTGTGTGTGTGTGTGTGTGTGTGTCTGTGTGTCTGTGTGTGTGGGTGCTGTAAATTATCTGCATAATGGGGTCTGCAGAGGTTTTATTATTTTCCTGCTATCAAAGAGGGGATAGGACAAGCCTCGTACACACACACACACACACACACACACACACACACACACACACACACACACACACACACACGCACACACACACGCACTAAAACACACACGCACCCGTGTACACATGCAAGTCAGCGGATGTTTGCCCTTGCTCATTTGGCTTCTGATGAGGCAGATTTCTGGGAAACACTGATGACAAACTCATTGAGACATGGCACTTATGTTGCCTCGTTCTTCTCATCAGTCTCTCTCGCTCTCTCTCTCTCTCTCTCTCTCTTTCTCTCTCACACACTCTCTCCCTCGCCTGCCAGAGACCAAAACCACGAGAGGAAATCACACTCCTGGTCCGACT
>NC_060901.1:4148512-4161012 GCF_014805685.1 Silurus meridionalis | reverse complement strand
GTGGAGTGATGAGTAATGAATGAGTAATGAATGAAGAGTGGAATAGAGTGATGAGTAATGAATGATGAGTAATAAATGAAGAGTAATGAATGAAGAGTGGAATAGAGTGATGAGTAATGAATGAAGAGTGGAATAGAGTGATGAGTAATGAATGAAGAGTGGAATGGAGTGATGAGTAATGAATGAAGAGTGGAGTGATGAGTAATGAATGAAGAGTGGAGTGATGAGTAATGAATGAAGAGTGGAATAGAGTGATGAGTAATGAATGATGAGTAATAAATGAAGAGTAATGAATGAAGAGTGGAGTGATGAGTAATGAATGAAGAGTGGAGTGATGAGTAATGAATGAAGAGTAATGAATGAAGAGTGGAGTGATGAGTAATGAATGAAGAGTGGAATGGAGTGATGAGTAATGAATGAAGAGTGGCGTGATGAGTAATGAATGAAGAGTGGAGTGATGAATAATGAATGAAGAGTGGAGTGATGAGTAATGAATGAAGAGTGGAGTGATGAGTAATGAATGAAGAGTAATGAATGAAGAGTGGAGTGATGAGTAATGAATGAAGAGTGGAATGGAGTGATGAGTAATGAATGAAGAGTGGCGTGATGAGTAATGAATGAAGAGTGGAGTGATGAATAATGAATGAAGAGTGGAATAGAGTGATGAGTAATGAATGATGAGTAATAAATGAAGAGTAATGAATGAAGAGTGGAGTGATGAGTAATGAATGAAGAGTGGAGTGATGAGTAATGAATGAAGAGTAATGAATGAAGAGTGGCGTGATGAGTAATGAATGAAGAGTGGAATGGAGTGATGAGTAATGAATGAAGAGTGGCGTGATGAGTAATGAATGAAGAGTGGAGTGATGAATAATGAATGAAAAGTGGAGTGATGAGTAATGAACGAAGAGTGGAGTGATGAAAATTGAATGAAGAGTGAAGTGATGAGTAATGAACGAAGAGTGGAATGGAGTGATGAGTAATGAATGAAGAGTGGAGTGATTAGTAATGAATGAAGAGTAATGAATGAAGAGTGGAATGGAGTGATGAGTAATGAATGAAGAGTAATGAATGAAGAGTGGAATGGAGTGATGAGTAATGAATAAAGAGTGGAGTGATGAAGAGTAATGGAGCTTCAGATCTTTTGCCACTTTGGCAACGAGTCATACAAAAACCATCACACTCTTCATCCCTTTCTCCTTCTTTTCTTAATTCCTTCCTTTTAGTTAATTCTAGCCTCTGTTTCTTCTGATTCCCTTCTTCCTGATTTCCTTATCTATTGTTTCTTTCTCCCTCTCTCATTCTTCCTTTCTTCCTTCCATTCCATTCCATTCTATTGCTTCCCTTTCTATCCTTTTTTCATTCTTTAATTCTTTCTTCACGCCATTTTTTCCCGCTAAACGCCTTAGCTGTGTTTGCTGCACACCTTTTGTCCTCATGTGATTCCCTCTGTCTTTCTTTCATTTCTTTTTTTTTTTTTCATTGGCGTGAATGAATTTCACTCCAGCCTGGAGCGTTAGTGCTGTTTGCTGCACACACCTTTAACCTTTGGCAGCACTTCACACAAACTCCTGCATTGAGCCACACTTCCCTCCACACTTCCCTCCACACTTCCCTCCACACTTCCCTTCAAACCACTGATCATATAACCAATACTTCTTCGCTTTATCTTTCCTCTTCCTTCTTCAGGAGCGTCTCTCACTCTTCCTGTCCTTTTCTCCGACAGTACGCTCCTGCTTTATCTTTACTACACTCATTCTTTAAATCAACACACTTCCTCGTGATTTTTCCCCCCACTTGTTATCTGTCTATTTGGGTTTCCTTTTCTTTCTCTTTTTTATATAAACTCTCTAAATCATTTCCGAGCTCTCTTTCTCTTCGTCCCGCTTCTTTCTCTTCGTGCTCCTCCTAAACAGAGCTCTTCGCTTATCGCCGCCTGCACACGCTGTAATTACATCCCCATCGATCATATCGCTCACCAAGGTGTGCCTCTTTACTTCTGCTCACCAGATTGTTTTTTTGTGCACTCTTTTAATATTTTTTTAAGGACACGGCAAAAAAAAAAAGAAGTGGAATGTTGGCACCTCGGAAGGAGAGATCTTTAACCCTTATTCGGATGATCTGGATTCTTGGAGTGGGTCCTGTTCGGCTCTAATCGGCTTTTGTACCACATACTGTAGCGCTGTTGAGAATTCTGAAGTCGGACCGCTCAGGTGGTGTGCGGTTATTTTCGGGGACAGCAGCTGTGAGAGCAGGACTGCGCTAACTGACGTCATTCTGAATGAAATAATAAATAAAACCCCGTAGCATCTGCAAATCGCTTGTCGTACAGCAGTTGCTTCACTGCAGCACTCTGTCAGTATCAGTGATTGTGTTTTTGCCTGTAAACGAAAGCACAGCCCCACGTTTTTCACTCCAGCGAACAAATGAAGGTAACTCCTGCACGTACAGTACACGGCCGCTTGTTAACGCTTTTACAACACACTGGGAATGATGTCATCGACCTACATTCTATAAGAAACAGCTACTTTTTTTTTCTTTCGTTTATTCCTTCCCCCGTCTTTTGTTCCTTCATTTCTACCTTTTATCTCTCGTTTCTTTTTCCTTTTGTCTTTGCTTCCTGTATTTAATGGTATATATTTTTTTCTATGTTATTTTAGCTTCTTTCTTATGTTCCTTTCTTTTCCTTATTCTTCATTCTTTTCTGTTAATTTCTTAATCCTTCCTTCCTTCCTTCCTTCCTTCCTTCCTTCCTTCCTTCCTTCCTTCCTTCCTTCCTTCCATTAAATTTCAATTAAAATTCTATTTTCCATTCAATTTCTATTCCTTTCCTTTTATTGTTTTCTTTTAATTTATTTTCCTTCCTTCGTTCCAGTACATTCCATTTATTTTTCTTACCCTTTCCTTTCCTTTCCTTTCCTTTCCTTTCCTTTCCTTTCCTTTCCTTTCCTTTCCTTTCATTCTTTTTCTTCCTTCCTTCCTTCCTTCCTTCCTTCCTTCCTTCCTTCCTTCCTTCCTTCTTTTCTTCCTTCCTTCCTTCCTTCCTTCCTTCCTTCCTTCCTTCCTTCCTTCCTTCTTTCCATTTAATGTCCATTCAATTTCTATTTTTACATTAAATTTTTTCTTCCTTTCCTTTTATTCTTTTCTTTTAATTTATTTTGTTTTCCTTCCTTCCTTCCTTCCTTCCTTCCTTCCTTCCTTCCTTCCTTCCTTCCTCCCATTTTATTTCCTTTTCCATTTCCTTTGCTTTTCTTTCCTTTCCTTTCTGTTCTTGTTCTGTCCTGACTCGTTTCTTATTCTATTCTAAGCTGTGGTACAGTTCTCACTTTTGCTAGTCGAAAACTGAACAAAACGCAGAATGATGTACCATAAAGGTTTTGATGAACCATGTCTTCTCTCTCTCTCTCTCTCTCTCTCTCTCTCTCTCTCTCTCTCTCTCTCTCTCACTCCCACTCTTCTTTCACTTCACGTACATCATCGAAACCCAAAGCTCCCGAATCATCTATCTCCCTGACTTTTTTTTTTCTTTGCCCTCTGCCCTGATTTCCCCCTCTTTTACTCGTTCTTTACTCTTTCACCACATTGTTTTCTTTCCTCTGCACAGGATCACAGGCATCTCACTGTTTTTCAATTAAAGTGCAGTGTGCAGTGAGTGGAGATGCCACGGCTCCAGCGGGACACTTTACTGCCCCCCGCTTTGCTCTTTTTTTGTGCCACTGGATGTTCGGGGAAAGGAAGCGATTTCCATCATTTAATTATTGACTCCTATATTCCTTCTTTCCGTTTATCTTAAACTTTCACTTCTTCTTCTTCATTCCTTCATTCTTTTCTCCCTTTTTAGATCCATCTTTCTTATCTTTTTCCTTTCCTTTCCTTTTCTTTCCTTTCCTTTCCTTTCCTTTCCTTTCCTTTCCTTTCCTTGCCTTTCCTTTCCTTTCCTACTATTTCCTATTTCCTTCTTTTCAATTTTCATTCATTCCCTTCCTCCATCCTTCTTTTATTTTTCCTTTCTACATTCTCTTCAATTCCTTCCTTCCTTCCTTTCTTCCTTTTATCCATTCTGAACTTTCTTTCCATCTTTTCATTGCTTTCTCTCGTTTCTTGTCCTCCACTAATCCTCACTCTCTCCCTCTCCTTCTATCTTTCCTAGATCTGTTAGATCTCTTTTTCCTTTCCTTTCCTTTCTTTTTTTACCTTCATTCCTTCCATTTAGTCACTGGTGTTGGGATGTTATTTAAGAGGGAGGGGGAAAGTGTGTGTGTGTGTGTGTGTGTGTGTGTGTGTGTGTGTGTGTGTGTGTGTGTGTGTTTGTGCATGTTTGAAAATTATAGAGAACGGTGTGTGTTTATGATCTTCCAGGTCTCCCACTAAACACCTTCTACCTTCACCAGACAACACACACACACACACACACACACACACACACACACACATTGACCTATAATGAGCTGAAGTCTGGCTGCCTCCTGAATCCCGCCTATCATGTATGTACCCGAGGCACTGTGACACTGCCCATAAAACAGTTCCTCGATCACACACACACACACACACACACACACACACACACACACACACACACACACACACACACACACAAAACCCTCAACATCCCGTCTCTCACACATCACTATTCAGTGTGTTTCAGTCACACTCATTTGACCAGCGGCTCGGTCTCTTTGCCTATCAATGGCCCTTCTTCATCCACGCTTCTCAGGGGCACAAAGAGACCTCGTCTTCCAGAACCTTCGCTTCATTCTAAGCCCCGATTCACTCCTGATTCAGAGCTCGAGGGAGGCAGTTAAGGTTGTTAATCGCCTTTAGGCTTGAGATTATCCATGCATTTTTCTTAGGCACGGTTCAAAAGCAGCAAATTCGGTGGAATCTTCGGAATTCCAGACGTCTTTGTGAACGTTGGCCTGGTTGACCTCGTCTGGTCTTGAAGGCCTCTTTCTGGTATTGTGGTGGGGCCGTGTTTTGCCTGTGTTTGACCGATTAATCATCTGAGCTACTGGATTTGTGATAGATAGATAGATAGATAGATAGATAGATAGATAGATAGATAGATAGATAGATAGATAGATAGATAGATAGATAGATATGGATGGACGGATGGACAGACGGATGGATGGATGGAGAGAGACAGACAGACAGACAGACAGACAGACAGATAGATAGATAGATAGATAGATAGATAGATAGATAGATAGATAGATAGATAGATAGATAGATAGATAGATAGATAGAGATGGATGGACGGACGGACGGACGGACGGACGGACAGACAGACAGACAGACAGACAGACAAACAGATAGATAGATAAATATGGAGGGACAGACAGACAGACAGACAGACAGACAGACAGACAGATAGATAGATAGATAGATAGATAGATAGATAGATAGATAGATAGATAGATAGATAGATAGATATGGACGGACAGACAGACAGACAGACAGACAGACAGACAGACAGACAGACAGACAGATAGATAGATAGATAGATAGATAGATAGATAGATAGATAGATAGATAGATAGATAGATAGATAGATAGATAGATATAATTTAATTGTCATTGCATAGTACAGATTAACATCTACCAGAAGTGCAAATAGTAGCAATTCTGCAAATTGTGCAGAAATAAGTGCAAATAAATGTACAATTATATGTACAGCATGTAATATGTATGTAATATAAATGCCGGTATACATACAGCAAATGGTTCAATAGGACAACATTTTTTATTATTGTACGTTCTGTGTTGCGTGTAAGGCACACTTATATTTGTAGAAAATGCGAGATGGAAAAATTTACAAAATGGGACAAGAACATTATGTGTACAACTGTACAAGCTTATTCGCAGTCTATATACGGATGCAATCGATATAAAGATAATCTAAGATCTACAATAAATACAGCATTATAGACAGAAATAACTGAATGATATCAAATGTACAGAATGTATGGAGCAGAACTGTATGATGTTCAATGCAGTTGAATCAGTAAAGCATCAGTGAGCCTTCAGTGCTGATTCTGGTGCGCATTCTCCCGTATCTCCTTCTTGATGGAAGGAGTTTAAATAGTTTGTGACGGGGATGTGAAGGGTTGCTCTCTGCACCAGTTTCAGATGGCAAATTGTTTTGTTGCTCGTCTTGGATGTTTATTCGGCCGGTATAGCTGTTCAACGAGTTTATTTACAGCTACATAGAACTTTATCCGGGTTTGAAAGTGATTCTTTTACTATTAATATTGCGTGTAATTACTTTTCCTTGTGTAGAGCGTAAATATCAAGGCCTCCCCTTGTAGCACTTAGCCTCTGTCAAAGCTTGGAGAGGTGTTTTCCTAGAGGAGCCATAAATCGCTTTATTCCTCAGGCCCTAGTGGCAGCAGCCCTCTCTCTCTCTCTCTCTCTCTCTCTCTCTCTCTCCAACTCTCTAGGGTGCCCTAATAAAGAATGTATCAGCTTTTTGGGCACAAGACAGCATTGCATTATTAATTTGGTCCTCCGCCGCCTGTCTCCTCTGCCAACGTAGCGCAGCAGTGTGACGCTGGATAAAGCCTCTTATTAAATTGATAAGGATTAATCCCAGGTCTGGGTACAATGAGCACTGATGTAAAGGAGGAGTTCCTATCAAAGTTTCTATCGTCTGCCTTTTTTAGAATACATCATGCAAGTGACATCTTGCTAACAAAATCTCAATTTGATCCCTTCGAAAGGAGCGTCAATTGAACTTTTTTTTTTTTTATAAATCAAGAATTTATGTTATAATGCAAGCTAGAGTGGAAGAGTAATCGAGAATTTTGAACAAGGAATAAAATTTGACTAGGAAAAAAAACAAGAAAAATTGGCAAGACTTTGCTACCCAAAAAAGACGAATTAAATAGACAAATGAATTAAGAGATGAACAACAGGTGAACAAGAAAGAGAGGCGAGGCAGACACAGGACGGAGGCCAAGTCAGAAACAAGATGCAATGAAAGTACTAGGAGCGTGTGTCATGCTGGGAAATGTATGGATTAAGGACTGGTGGCAGTTAACAAATTTGGATGAAGCGCTTTATTTTTATTTTTTTTTAAATCATATGCCAAAAATCTAATTAACTCAATGTCACCCCAGTGAGCTACACAGAGCGGAGGGGTGTGTTGGAGGAAATTTGGAAATCTTGGGATGCTCGGATATTAGTGTTACGCTTGGGAGAGGAATAGAAGGCTTTAAATTCAAAATTGGCTCAGCTGCGAGATTCGCGCTCGACACGGACGACGGCAATTCCGAATCTGGGTTCTTTTATATTAAAGAAATAACTCACTCGTAAAATTTTTTAAAAAATAAATCAACCGAGTTTCATCAAAACTTCATCGATTTCCAATTTATCAAAAACACTAAGTCTACACTAGATGGAAAAAAGATTGTCAGGTGTATTGGGACACATGACCTTTCCAGCCATATGTGGTTCTTCCCCAAACTGTTAGGAGAACGCTGAAGGCACACCAATGTATAAGATGTCTCTGGATGAAATTTTCCCGTTAATTGAACTAGGAGATCCGAAGATTTTTCAGCATGACGATGCCCCTGGGCTCAAAGCCAGATTCATGAAGATCTGCTTAACATGGGTTAGAGTGGAAGATCTCCTGCTATAGAGCTCTGACCTCAACCTTATTGAACAATCAATTGGAACGCTGACTGACGCCATTTAAAACCAATAAAGCACCATTTACTGGACACCATTAGGGGCCATTAGGATGTTGCGGACCATCCGGATTACAGTTTCTACACTTGTTTGTAGTGATGATGACGATGATGATGATTTAATGCTGTCCGTATAAACTCTATGTAAAGAAAACAATTCAGTAATAGGTGTAATGGAGTGTAATGGTGTTTGTAGTGGAAACCAATTTTTTTTTTTAACTGGAGCTTCTTTTTTAAATATAAAATAATTTCAACTACAGAAAGAAGTGTTATACATTTACAGATTTCTAGAATCGGTTCGATTTAAGCTCATGATAGGGTGAAACTAGCCAAAAGAAACCTCAAGGTAAATTACATCCATCTTGGACCCAATTCTAGCTATATAAGTGTCTGCACTATATTGTCAAAAGTTTGTGGACACCTAGTCATAAGTGCGGTATGTGTTTTTTTCATTTCACATTTAGTCCCAATTTACTCTTATAATCACTTCCACTCTTCTGGGAAGATGTTTCACTAGATTTTGGCGTGTGCTTGTAGACATTTGTGTTCATCAGCCACAAGGCTGTTAGTAATGTCAGGTACTGATGTACAGTAGGTGAGGAGGCCTGGGGTGCAGTCAGTGTTTCAATTCATCCCAAAGGTTTTCAGTAGGGAGATCAACAGCTTGGAGAAGAACCACATGTGGCAGGAACGGTCAGGTGTCCCACTACTTGTGTCTATATAGTGTATCATCTCTGAGATCAAAATCGTTCGAACTGCTAATTTGTTCCTGCCAGAGTTTTTTCAATCTGATGTCGAACCCGTGTGTTTGGTGAACAGGGACGTGTCAGTGCAGGTGAACAAGGCCAAAGGAAGATCAGGGAAAAGTGCAGCCATCTGTCAATGTTTCAAGCAGCGGCCACCTTCAGCAACTGAACACCGGACAGCTGTTACATAACACAAATGTGTTTTTGTTTCAAAAAGGTGAATCTTTGTGGACTACATTACCGTGCTGCTTGACTCCGCGACCTTCAGCAGGAGTAACAAATGAGATTTTTAATGGACATTTCCTATGCGTTCTTTATATCTTAAACTGGTTTAAATCCAAATCGTTTTCTGGATCATGTGAGTTTTGGATATTGTTAGCTCACGGCAAGACAACGGCTCTATAAAATGCTCCAAAATGCGGCTGCCATGAGATACAAATCCCAACACACTCAAACTTCCTGATTGAGTACATGTGAGCTCAATAGAACATAAGAGTAATTGAGCAGCTCTGTATTTTTCTTTTGGTTGGAGTGGCATCTTAGTGGTTAAGACTTTGGATCTGAAAATCGTGAGTTTAATCCAAACCACACCAATTCAATTCAATTCATTTTTGTTTGTATAGCGCTTTTAACAATGAACATTGTCTCAAAGCAGCTTTACACAGAAAATGTGGTGATTTGGTTTGTCCCTGATGAGTGAGCCGGTGGCGACTGTGGCAAAAAAAACTCCCCGAGATGGCATAAGGAAGAAACCTTGAGAGGAACCAGACTTAAGAGGGAAACCCATCCTCGTCTAGGTTGCACCGAATGTCCATTTATAGCAGATATACGATGTTGCGGGGTGCAGTGATGATGATCAGAAGCGAAAAGAAGTCCTGAGTCAGTGTAGCAGACTGTTGACATTAGATACAGTCCAATCCATCCTCAAAAAGATGCCACTCATGGGCCCTGAGCAAGGCCCATAACCCCATAGCTTCTTAATTGTATAAATGAGATAAAGGTGGATGAAGGTGTCCGCCAAATGGCGTAAATGTAAATGAGGCTCTGAGTTACTGATCGGAAGGTCGGAGGTTCCAACCCTGCTTTTGCCAAGCTACCACTCTTGGGACCCCAGCTTACTTACATTGATGAGATATGCGAAAAAATAATTTCGCTGTGTTGTAAAAAGTGCATGTGTCAAATATAAAGCTCTTTTACACCCACTCACACACTACTTTATAAAAAAAATGTATTCAGAAAGACTCCACTTTGCCTTTTTGATTCTGATTGCTGCAGCGTTTATGATCCGTTTCTGCCCCTAGTTCTCAATTGCCTACTTTTCATTGTTACTGTTTCGCCTCTTCTTTCATGTTTTTTTAAGTCATTTTTCCTGAAACAAACAAAATGCCTGTTTACCTGCGTGCGTACCTTCGTCTCGTGACATGGATGTGCCGCTACAAGGAAACCGGAAAGACAATCGGTTTTACATTCCTGTCAGAATCTTAGCCTCGCTCGAGTCCCTCTCGATTCTCAATGGCTTCTTATTACACAGATTTCTCCAAAGTCTTTTGCAAAGACATTCGAGACAATCGAAGCCAAATTGTTATTGTGTTTCGCCTTCGTTCTATCGGGAAAGCGGGATATAATTAAAGGCGGTCGGCAGCTTGCACCGTTCCGATCTCGGGTGTTATCGCGCCGCGTATATTAACATATTCATTTATATAATTGCCATTTCAGCTCTGCTTCACCAAGTTAAAGATGATGAAATGTGCTTCGGCAGTAGAATTATTATTACTATTATTATTATTATTGTTATTCAGAATGGGGGAAAAAATGAAACGTTTTCAATTTGTTTATATACGAATTTTTTTATACGAAAGCCTCTGTGCTTGGTAAGGAGGTTTGTTTTGCTGTCCTTCTCCCTGCGATGTTATCGGGAACGAAGGGGGACATGGTAATTAAACATTTGTCTCTGACATTGAAAAGCGCCGAAAGGACGCCTCTTGGCTGAATTGTAAAAGGATGTTGGCAGGATTTTTTCGATTTGGCTGTCCACAACACCCCGATCCCGCTGACCTTCAGCAGGCACCAGCTGCACGGCCCAATTTGTGCTCGGGTTGGAGCGGTGCATTTTGGGTAACGACCCCTTTCATAGCGTCGCTGCAGTCAAGCTCTGACGAACACCTTTAACCTCGGTTCAGAGACGTGATATCCACCCTCGTGTGTGTGTGTGTGCGAACAAATCACAGGTATATGCAGTATTAATGCACTCGTTTTGATACGTTAGGGTTTCTATAGCAGGCTTTGCAGTCTCTCAAGAGCTTTTCTTTCGTTAGCTATGGTAATTTAAAAATGTTTTTTTAATGCTCATAAAAAAATAATGATACAGTAATGGGTTCAATGGTTCACCACTGATGGTTTGTAATGGTGTTTGTAATGGAATGGAACTATTTGAATTTCTGTAAAATCTATCTATCTATCTATTCATCCATCCATCCATCCATCCATGAAAAAAAGAGCTCAATATAGTCAAACTAATCCAGTATTATATATGACCAAAAGTTTGTGGATACTTGACCATAAGGTCAGTTTGTGCTTTTTTAACATCCCATTCCACATTTGTCCCCATTTGCTCGTATAATAACCTCCACTCTTCTGGGAAGATGTTCCTATTCAGATACAAGGACTTTACTAAAGTCAGGTAGTGATGTAGGTACGAAGGTGAGGACGCCTGGGGTGCAGTGAGCGTTCACATTCATCATGTTTAATAGGGTTGAGGTCAGAGCTCTATAACAGGAGATCTTCCACTTTTAACACATGTAAATCATATCTTCATTGAGCATTGTCATTTTGCAACAGGTTTGGATCTCAGTTCCTTTGTGTTAACAGTTTGAGGAAGAACCACATCTGGCTGGATATGTCAGCTGTCCCAATACTTTTGTGTATTTCCTAATATGGTGAAAATATTTTCACTTCATTATAGTTGTGTCTTGTCTTCTATTCGATCTAACAATAAATGAATAAAAATGACCTTCTTAATTGAGAAATAAATGTCACTGTTGTGGTATAGGAGAAATAAAACACTCTTCAGTGTTCTGTCAATCAAAAGCCCAGTCCAGATGTATTTTTGAACATCTGTAGTCTGAGCCATGTGCTGCGTCGTGGCGCTGGCTTTTCCCTGCGACACTCAGTAACTCACTAACAGGCTGTTATGATGCAGGTTATGAGGTGACGACGGCGGTGTTATTTATTGATGGACACACACTCACACACTCCTGACACTGCATCTGCGGTGAAGAGGCTCGCCTGTTATGATGGACTGCAGAACGTGCTTGTGTTTTATTAGCCCAGCACTGGAGCGCAGCCAGGAAACCAGAGGGAAGTGGAGGAGAAAAGGGGGCTTATTGTAACATGCTGGACTGGTGTGTTTATGTGTGTGTGTGTGTGTGTGTGTGTGTGTGTGTGTGTGTGTGTGTGTGTGTGTGTGTGTGTGTCTGTGTGTGTGTGTGTGTGTGTGTGTTGCCTCATCACAGGCATGCTGTTCAGTCTTTCGTAATTTCCTGTAAGTTTTTTGGTCATGACAATAGTGAAATGAGTGTGTGTGTGTGTGTGTGTGTGTGTGTGTGTGTGTGTGTGTGTGTGTGTGTGTGTGTTTTGTGCTGCTAATGCCTTGGGACAAACAGCTTTTCACAAGTCTTTCTGCACGTGTTTACACTTAGCGGACTTAGTGCTTTCATGGCAAGTACACAAGTATATGTGTATACACACACGCGCACACACACACACACACACACACACACACACACACACACACTTACTTATAAAAAATTCCCACGTCTATGGGGAAAGCATCCCCCACTCTGCCCTGAAGGTGGAGTGTCTGAACCTGTGCCAAACACACACACACACACACACACACACACACACACACACACACACACACACACACACACACACACTAGTGTTCAACAGATGTGGCTATCTATTTAGTAATGTATAGAGTAAATCTATCTATCTATCTATCTATCTATCTGTCTGTCTGTCTGTCTGTCTGTCTGTCTGTCTGTCTGTCTGTCTGTATTGAATTAGT
>NC_060901.1:4133512-4143512 GCF_014805685.1 Silurus meridionalis | reverse complement strand
CGATATCAATAGCAATGCACTATATTAGAAAATCAGCATTATTAATATTAAATAAACAGCACCAGACTGGACTTTTACCCTCAGAAGGTCCAGATAATGATTTCAAAATGTCTGGCCAAGTGTTGTTTGTACGATGATGTTTTTTATTCTCATGAAATAGCTATTAACCGTTATTTTTCATAAAACATATCCCAGGTAGGATCAATATTTTAGATCGATATTTTATTTCAATAGTATCGATCCGCCCGTTCCTGGTAGCTTGCACACTGGAATGTTTTTAGATTTCTAAGTGAGCAGAAACAATTAGAAGTTGAGAATACATTAGAAAAAGACATACCGTGTTGCTAGTTTTGGAGAGCCAATCAAAACTGCCAATCAGAGCTCTCCATCTATGTTCACCGCTACTCTCCAACACCACTGACAAGCATGGTCTAGCATTAGTGACGCAAAACAATGGGACGTTTTCAACTACTGTTGCAGTAAAGGGAGTATTAAGTTTTTTGTTTTTTAAATAGTAGGGGGTCACATGGGACGTTTATCTTTCCGATTAGGAATTCTGAGGTTTCTGAGGTCTTTTTAACCAAAAGGATGTGGAAAATGTATGATTCTATCTCTTTTGGGGCATTTGGAAATGTGTGATGTAATGAATGGAGTCAGGGACCCTGCTATGGACTTTCTGATAAAAACTCCTCGTTTTTACAAGCCAGAGAGAAAATTAGAAATAAAAAGAACCACCTCTAGAATAGAATAGAATAGAATAGAATAGAATAGAATAGAATAGACTAGAATAGAATAGAATAGAATAGAATAGAATAGAATAGAATAGAGACAAACTATGAGTCACATCAGACATAACATTCTATACGGTAAAGTGAATAACACTGATTGTTTCTTCATCATGCCACCTGTTAGTGAGTGAATATATTTATTAGGCAGCAAGTGAACATTTTGTCCTCAAAGTTGATGTTAGAAGCAAGTTGTGTTAGTTTGCATGTTAGTTTGACTAATTGTGATGTCTAGACGTCTGGATTAAAGCATCACCAAAACTGCAGCTCTTGTGTTCTGTTCCCGGTCTGCAGTGGTCAGTATCTATCAAACGTGGTCAGAGGAAGGAACAGTGGTGAACAGGCGACAGGGTGGTCGTGGGCGTCCAAGGCCCATTGATGCACGTGGGGAGCGAAGGCTGGACCGTGTGGTCCAATCCAACAAACGAGCTCCTGTAGCTCTCATTGCTGAAGAAGTCAATGCTGTTAATGCTCGATGGGTCAGGATTGTTTTGGTAGCAAAAGGGGGACCAACACAGAATAAGGCATGTGGTCATAATGTTATGGCTGATTGGTGTAAATCATTATGCGCATAAAAAAAACTAATTACACGGTACATATACAGTTCCTACTCTAGTAACTTTAATGACCCTTATAAAAAAGTAGTAGCATGAGCAAGCAATGTAAGGCACGACCCAGTGTCAGGACTTCCTGTAGGTGTACACGCCAATCCGGTCAGGTAAAATCAATCTTTCCTGGCAAAGAGGCCCGAATAAAATATTTGTCTCAGTTCTGTTGGCATTTGTGTCAGATAAATTGGCATCATTGGAGAATTCGAGCATTGCCCTCCTGCCCCGTCCACCTGCAACTGCGCTAACGAGAGAGACAGATAGGGAAGTGAAATACACACACAGAGAGAAAGAGAAAAGGGAAGGAGAAGAAAAAGATCTGGCCTCGCAGGAAAAAATAGCCTACATAAAAACAAGACTGATGATTGTGTACTGCTGGAAAGGACACGCAGAGAAGAAGGATGGTGAAAATGCAAGCTTTGGCAAATGTGAATAAAAAATCATTTGCACAGGCAGGTCATTTGTAACGATAATGATGGTTGTGTTGTGTAAATCTAGCAAAGCTGGAGCAAATTAGATATGTGT
The DNA here is from genome assembly GCF_014805685.1 of Silurus meridionalis. Taxonomy (NCBI): domain Eukaryota; kingdom Metazoa; phylum Chordata; class Actinopteri; order Siluriformes; family Siluridae; genus Silurus; species Silurus meridionalis. The sequence continues at coordinate 4,141,594 of NC_060901.1, read as the reverse complement.
GTGTGTGTGTGTGTGTGTGTGTGTGTGTGTGTGTGTGTGTGTGTGTGTGTGTGTGTGTGTGTGTGTGTGTGTGTGTGTGTGTGTGGAATCATCCTGACTGACATGAAGTGCATTCATTTGGTATACAGCGGATATCAGGAGAGAGCCAATGCCTGGAAGTCTTCAGCTTGAATGATTGCAGTTGTTGTGCTGTTGGCCATGCTGAACATGCCGTGCGAGATTGCTTTCTCTGAAAATAAGAGCGGAGGAAAAAAAAAAGTACCAAATCCCTTCAGATTTCCAGAGTCCGGCCAGAGGCTATAGTGTCTCCTCCAAAGTAGAATGCATTGAGTGAGGACTTTCAATTTAACAGCACTGAAAATGTGGAGAGACTGAGGAGAGAGAGAAAGAGAGAAAGGAGAAAGAGAGGGATAGTGAGCGATAGAGGCCGCAGGTGATGGGGTGCAGCAGATGGATAGCATACGAGGCCGGGCGCAAGAGATTGAAATAGTGGCAGATAGGGTAGTGAGGCGGGATTGTGATGGAAGAAAACAAGCCGAGTTTGAGATTGAGACGGAGAAGGTGGCAAGCGGATGGGAGGGGGCTGAAAATGGGGAGGAATATAGCGAAGACGATGGATCTGTGAAAAAATCCCCACGTACTCCGTGCTTACTCTATGCTCTTGCATGGTAGTCTCAAATTGAGCAACCTCCCCAAGAGGAAGGTTCATTGCATTTGAACAACAAGGGAAGATCCAACTTTTTTTTTATACTGCATCAGTATCCAATCAGGAAAGTTGACCTTCACTCCTAATTTGAACTGCTGATAAAAAATCAGATGAGACTTCTTATTGAAAATACTTTTAAACTTTTTAACGTCCTGAAGTCTCCATGGAGATGTGATATGTTGGACACATAAAAATGTTAGACTTACTAGAGTGCTCTTTCTTGTCCCATGAGTTATATGAAAAAAAGAAAAAAATAGAAAAACAGCAGAGTGGTGTGATCTCAGCTTTGCTCTCTGAGGGTCTACAGGCTAAGAGATGTGACAGAAGTGCACTTGACCTGCTAATGTCTCTCTCCAGGGCTCTATGGCCTATATATATATATATATATATATATATATATATATATATATATATATATATATATATATATATATATATATATATATTGTATATATGTGTGTGTGTATGGGCAAAGCTTTATGGACACCTAACCGTACAACTGGTGCTTTTCGAACATCCCTTTCCAAATTTAGTCCCTATTTGCTGCCATAATAACCTCCACTCTTTGGGGTACTTGTTCTACTAGAGGCCTTGGGTGCAGTCAGTGATCACATTCATTATGTTCAATAAGGTTGAGGTCAGAGCTCTTTAGCAGAAGATCTTTCACTCCAAAATACATTAAGCACATCTAGATGAAGCTGGCTTTGTGCACAGAAGCATTGTCAGGCTGGAACAGGTTTGGGTTTCCTAGTTCAATTAAAGAAGAAAAGAATGCTACAGCATCCAAAGACATAGTATACAACTGTTTGTCTCCAGCTGTGTGCTAACAGTGTGGGAAAGAAACACATCTGGCTGGAAAAGTCAGGTCCATATAGTGTCACGATCCGACTCTACTTCGTGTAACGTAACATTTAATGAATTTTTACGTTTCCTTGTTTCTTTCACTCAACATTGGCAATTTAGAAATAAAGTAGAAGTAAAGTAGGCAAAGATTAGCTAGAAAAAATTCAGAGTAGTGTTCCTTTAACATGTAGATTAGCTTTTTGTAGAGATAGTTTACAGAAGAAAAGTTCTATTCTCCGAGTCAGCATGGCAGAACCTTGGGTTTCATGTGCACTGTCAGAGGCTGCTTAATTAAAATCCAACTGCACTTTAGTTGGACTAATTGTGGAGATGAAACCAGAGGAAAGAATGGACCGGGAAATCTGATTAGGTTACTCTACTGCGGGGTTCTCGCTGCGAGAATGCTCCCCTAGCTTTATACACGCATCCGCACATGCATGTGTGCACAGTCAGGATCAAGAGTGTTTCGACAACGATAATTTCCAACCCAGCAACCAAAACAAAGTCACCCACTCTCGTCAACATGGCCACTCACTGGGTGCTACATGTTTGCCAGAGGACGGGCTCATGTTCCTTTTTTTCTTGCTTGTTTGAAGCCATATAGCATTCGTCACAGGCAGAGGCAAATCGCTTTTTACTCTTCCTCAAACGTAGAGCTTCAATTGGTTCTTCGGAAACCAGTGTGTCTTTGTGGTTTCGGGGCTGAGCAGATTGATATGCTGCCGGCAGTGAGATCAAACTCAATACGTTGCAGCTCTAACCTGGACAGTGACTTACGAAATCCTATATTGTTCATTGACGTTCATTTCCGAATGCTTATGCCTCATGCTGCGCTGTAAGCTGTGGCACATACAGCAGCTCTTAGGATCGGATCATCCCCTAATGCTGTAGATTAACGTCAGCTCACCTGGGGGCTGTGGGGAAAGCAGCCGCCTCCAGCAACATATCGACACTCCCACAGTGAAGCGAAAACGCAGCATTTATTCCCGCTATTGACTGACACTGAGATACTTCTCAGGCCTATAATTGCTTTGTTGGCCTGGATGGGTATTCTCTCTAGATTTGCTAAGATCCAAAAAACCTTACAGAAGCTTGCTGAATGTATTTTTTATAATTATATATAAATGCTCAACACGGTATATTAAACAACCAGAAAGTGGTGGGCTCAGTGGTTCAGGCTCTGAGTTACTGATCAGAGGGTCGGGTTTAAGGGCAATACCTGGTTTAAGCCACGGATATACACACAGAAAGAGTTCACTGTGGTGTAAAGTACATGCGACAGGTACAACGCGCCATTTTACCTTTACTAGTCATTTAATGTTAGCTTGCTAGTCAAGCATACAAAATTTAACCAGCTGGCTAGTATGGTTGGTAGCTAAACCCTCACAGCACAAAACTGACAAAAAAACACAACATGGGAGTAAATATTCAATGAACATTTCAATTAACACTCGATATACGGTTTATAGATATGACAATATGTTATCAATCATACACCGTAAGCCCACTAGCTTGCTAGTCAGCATGCTAGCTAAACAACAGAGTAAACATATAAAGCACTCGTCCCTGAAATATCTGATTCTGAGGTGGGAAAATACTAAAGACTTTGTAAACCATCTAGGAATCTTGATAGCTAAAACACAAAGCTTAGAAATAACAGTGAGTCAGCAATTCACTAGCGCTTATGTAGACTAGCTGACTACACATTTAGCAGCTTTACAAACTATGTAAGATGTCGTTGCCTCTTTTTTTTTTTTTTTTGCATACTCAGGAAATTCACTTTAGGCTTCTCATGGTTCTCTGAAAGTTTTTTTTTTTAGCTAATGCTAACAGTATGAATGTCAAAAATGTAGCTGGTTAGCATGATCTCATTTGAAAAATGCTAACAGCATTTAATAGTAGTAATGCTTGCTTTTTCATGGGAGAAAAAAAAAAACTCATTTATCAGTTGCTGAGTTGCACAATGAAATAATCTTGGAGTCTAAAACCGGCTACGTTGCAGCGTAGTTATATTCTCTCTCTTCGATCTTATGAACCTAAGCATGTACGTTGTGTTCGTTTTTCTGCAGGGAAATGTTGTATGGGGTGGAAAAAAGGGAGCGTAAGGAACCATATGTGCTGTCTGTCTATTTATTGCAACTGCAATGCTGTCAGCTTGCTTCAGCTGGACTTATATTTTCAGGCACGCAGCACAAATCAACGTGCATTCACCGAGAAAAAAAGAGGGAAAAAAAGGCGAGGGTTGCACTTTGCTTGACAGGTTCACACTAATCATACAGGAGCAGGACAGAGACTCCAGGAGAACATGGAGGAACTTTGAGTCTTGTTTGGGAAGTTTCTTCAAATGGATTGTCTTTCACCTCTTGGGTTTAAAGTAAAAGCGTTCGTTGTGAGTCGATAAGATGAGAAATGAGAGCATTGGGAAGTTCTGCCAGATATAAAAAGGACAAAGGAGTCTGTTGGCAGGAAACGAATTAGCGATAGACTCTGTTTTAGAGCCAGATCTTCTCCAGGGAGTTTGCAGTCCTGTCATTGCACAAAGGACATGATAATAACATGTGCTCATTACATTGTGCACTACAATGCTCTTACATAACCTAATAGCTTGTGACTAGTTTCCAGTGCTATAAGTCAGACAGAGGCCTGGTTCTGATCAGAAAGCTGTCCTGGGCTGAGAAGAACCGAGATTAAATCATACTATAGTTACTTGCTTGGATAAAAATTTTCCCGGAGGAGTAATCGCCTTACGTATGTTCAAAGGTCAAATTATGGTCAATTGCATATATACGGTTAAAGCTTATATATAATTATATCTATATATAGACTCTAAGACCACTAGAGCTATGAAAAAAAGTGAAATTTACTGTCATTTTTTTTATAACGCTCAATGAAAAAAAAGAAAACACAAAAAATAGAAAGAAAAAGTTAGAAAAGCAATTATATATATATATATATATATATATATATATATATATATATATATATATATATATATATATAGCAAATTATTGAATTAAGGGTTAAATCAAAGAAAACATTAAATGTAACAATGTTAACATTTTTCATTGAAGAGCCTAAAATTGAAGGACCTTTCTGAAGGACCAAAAAATCTTTTCTTTCCCCAACCACCATGTACATTTTTAGCCTAAGATATTTACGCCAAAAAAAACCCCAATAATCACAAATATTTTTAAGTTGTTAAACTTTAAACCTAGGATGTGTGTTGCCTGTGTGAAGCATGATGAAATTCCTGCATCCTATATACTGCAACTTCAAAACACCTGCTTCTCTCCTCTTCCCTCTCTTGTCTTTGTGTCTCGTTTATTTTCTTCTCCTTCTTCCCCTCTGTCTCTCTGGTCTCTCTGTCTGTGGTGTTTTAGCTGACTCCAGGGTTTCGTTAAGGCTTTCTTGTGCCTGACTATGGAAAAACGAGGCGTTCTCCTGAGATTGGTGCTTACACAGATAATCCAAAATCAATGACCACAGCCAGGCTGGTGAATAAGAAAGCGTGCACTTGAAAGGCCGCCTGTCGCCAGTGGAAAGTTTTCGGGAAATGCAGCATCAAGGATTTCTTTCGAGTGGGGATTACAATGGTGCGATTTTCTTTTGAAGCCCCTCAGTTTGTGGTCGGAGTCGTTGCCTGAGTGCTGCGGGGAAATTCGGGCTGTAAACAGGGGTCAGTTGTGAAATGTATTTTGGGGTGACAGAGTAGAAAAGTTTCTTCTCATTTTAAATGACAGCGAAGCCTGTGATTGTTCTTGATTGTTCTCGGGTCGTTTAAATAAAGAGATAGAGGGAGTAGTGTTGATTTAAATGCGAAATGTTATGGCAAATACCCTTATTCTGAGTGATGGAAATGGTAGCTTAGCGGTTAAGACGCTGGACTTTTGATCAGGACCATCTGCTGCCACTCTATCTGCCACTGCTGGGCCCTTGAGCAAGGCCCTGAACCCTCGACTTCAGTCTTTCTGGATGAAAACAACTGCCAATGACCATAAATGCAAGACTTATAATTGAGCATTTAGGGTTTTAGATTGATGTCCAACATCTTAACCACTTCTCCAGAAGGATACACTAAGCAGACGATGGTTTTGGTATATCGACCCTTGGGTTCTGGGCCCAGCATGATTCTGCTGCACCATTCTGTTGAAACCCCCTCGCAGATGGACCTCAAAACCATTATCTCTGACTTAGCAGGCAAGTTATTGATCCATTAGGCCACTGGGGCTCAAATGTTAGTATCAGTTCGAATTAAAGTATATTGTCATAAGAATTTTAACTTCATTTCTGTCACAGGGCCTATAAGTACTGTTTTCTTGTTGTGCAATCATGTTTGTATTAGTCTATGTTTTGTTCAGTCCAGCATGGCTGGTTTGTTTAAAACCAGAAATAAAATCCTTGTATGCTCGGACATACTTTGCCAATGAAACTGATCCATTCTGATTCTGAAATATTGAACTTGTACACAATGTTTGATTTGATTGCAGAGTTACTACAATTCAATATGCGTCACCGAAAATAAGTCTCTATTCCCCGCTAAACATCTCCAAGTCTAAAATGCCTGTTTGCCCCTGACCTATTTCGATCCGCTCACCATAAGACCCGGGATCAGATGGAGCTCGTTCCGAGCCAGAGGAAGTGGCAGTTTCCATGGCGGCTAAGCAGCGTATTCGCAGCACGAGGAAACTGTGAAGCTCTCGCGGTTATCGCACCGGAATGGCTTCCCTCGCCACCTCGATTTCTGCCTGCTGTCAGGCTTAGGCAGGCGCCAGCTCGGCTCACACACGCTGTTAGAACGCTAAAACACAAGTGGACAGGGGTAAACCAGAGATCCTCGCTTATTCATCGTACTGTATTTTAATCGTCGTCATGATGATTGTCTTTGCTTCGTAACCGTGGCGATGTTTGAGAACTTAGCAGGGGGCCAGCTATCTTTGGATTTATATATTATTAATATTGGTATCTGATTGGTCTAAGGGGGTCGTTAAGTTTTTTTCCGGTGAACAGTAGTGAGGTTACAACTCATCGTCAGGGTCGTATTAACACGCTCGTTCTAATATGTTATCATTTACAAAACGTTCTTTTTCCAGAGCAACTTACATTAAAGCTCATTCTTACATCTGAGCAGCTATGGGGTTTAGGGCCTTGCTCAGGGGCCCAGGAGTGACAGCTTGGTGTGCCTGGGATTTGAACTTATGACCTTTGGTTCCAAAGGCCTACGTTTTAACCACTAAGCTATCACCTCCAGTACTAAAGATACCTCTCCCCACGGTAGCTTGTTTAAAGGAAAGCAGTCAAACTCTGTGCTTTCACACCATCCTATTATTGATTAGTTTTTTTCATCAAGTGTATCATGGCTTATTTACTGCATAATGAATTTGTATCATACTTTAATTCTGAGTTTCTAGTGAAAAATATTTGTCGCTTCTTGGTTACCGAGATCTTAGTTTCTTTTGACGGCCGTCATATAAAAAAAATGCTGTTACGGCTGCTTGCGGATGAAACAGAAACTGCGAATAAGTGAATAAGTTTACGTGTCAGCTGAAAAACGAGATACAGACTGGCTTGTCACAACATATCAGTGTGCCTGCTCTTCCTCGGCCCTTGACCACTTATTAATACAGCATGCCTCCTACAAACAGAGCCATCGCAATTTCCAAAATCCAAAATTTCCAAAATATTACAATATCCTATATGATACTGTAAAATATTAATAGGCAAAAAACACACGCTGGGTCCAAAAACTTGTGTGTGTGTATATATATATATATATATATATATATATATATATATATATATATATATATATATATATATATATATATGTGTGTGTGTATGTATGTATGTTTGTATGTATGTATGTATGTATGTATGTATGTGTGTGTGTGTGTGTGTGTGTGTGTGTGTGGGTGTGGAAAAACTCCAGGATGGATTGATATTTGTTTGTTTTTGTTCCTATTTCTGTTTTATCATGTTTTCCTCTCTCTAACACCCAAAATTTGTGTCGATTTTTTTTGTTTAACATGACATGATAATTAAGATTGTCTCTGAATCACGGTTCTGCCTGGAATTGAATTCCAGCTCTAATGCGATAGTGGAGATTAGCGCTGTAATCCAATCAGGATTTGAATGCTGTAATCCACTTTATTGATATTGAAATGAATAAAGTTTACAACAAAAAAAAAGAACAACAACAAGGCGAGTCAAAATGGCCGCTGTGGAACGAATTAATTCTTTATGCAGATTTGTGTGATTAGCAGGGTAGGCTTTTTTTTTTTACGTTAATTGAAATCTTACAAAAGTACATAATGCTTTTTTAATTATTTTTTCAGACATTTTTCAGACATCTGTATTGCCTGTATAGTCTTGTATAGTCTTGTGTATAAGATGAATGTATAGTGTTAATTATGTTTGTACTTAATAGCAGTAATAATAGTAGAGTTACCAACAGCTGGAACAATTCCTTGTGTGTGTCAAAACACTTGGCCAATAAACCTGATTCTCAATCGGATTCTGTTGCTTGGGAGTGATCT
>NC_060901.1:4083512-4128512 GCF_014805685.1 Silurus meridionalis | reverse complement strand
TTTCACTCTCTTTCTCTGAATCTCTGTGACTGAGTGCTTCAGCTATCGGGTATCCATATTTACTAATTAGGGACGATTAGCAGCAAAATGGTAAAATTCTCCAGGCTATATTTTGCGGTTAATGCTCTCACGGGCTCTTGACTCTCCACACACACACACGCACACACACACACACACACACACACACACACACACACACACACACACACACACACACACACACACAGAATGTCACTCTAATAATGGCCACGTGTTCCCCTAATTTAACTACATCTATATACTATTTGGACAACGTTTTGTGAACAACGAAGGCCTTTGGATCTGAAGGTTGTGAGTTTAAATCCCAGCCACACCAAGCAGCCCCTCCTTGGCCCCCGAGCAAGGCCCTTAACCCTATAGCTGCTCAGTTGTAAGAATGAAATAAATTTAAGTTGCTCTGCTAAATGCTATAAATGTAAAGGTACTGATGTACAATTTATCCCAAAGCTGAATAGGGTTCTATATAGGCTCAAAGTTTCTACTTCAAACCATGATAACCAATAATTACACAAATGTAAAGTATAATTGATGATGTTGGGTTTAATTATGTTACATTTTAAGAAGAAATAAATTACTTTAGAGATATTTTTAGAAACAGGGATCAAAAATAACTCTGCACTAATCATTAAAATCATTTTTATTTTCATATTTAAGGGAATAAGTACATTATATTTGTTATTCCATATATGTTTGTGTTTAATAGACAGCATTTGTTAAATGAATGTGTTGTGTCATCGTTTTGTAGTGATGCATTCTTAGTATTGGTATAAAATATTTCCAAATAATTTGTAGTTTGTAGAGTTTGGCCTTAGTTGAGTAGAAAATGATCCTGTGGATTTCCTGACTTGCCTAAAGGGGCCTTTCTCATACCTCAGTGTAGTTATTTTGCCCTTTTTTCTCCACATAATAGCTCTCTTTTGAACTAATTTATAACACACAATCACATATCCAGCATCTTTCGTTCGGGAAAAAGACAGAGAAAAAACACGAGCACTCCATTGATGCCCCCCTGCGGCTTCAACCTCCATGGCCGAGTTCGGAGAAGACTACAGAGGTGAGAGAAAAAAGAAGAGAAAGAGAGAGAAAGAGTATGTAAGAGGAGGAAGGTACAGACCAGCGGGTCGATACGATGACAGTGGCAGTAGGGTGCAGTGAAGCGAGCAGTTGTGTGTCATTAGCCGGATTGGTAGTGAAGAGTTGGACACGGCAGTGTGTGTCGAGGCCCAGCTGATTTCCACAGTCCCCACACAGCAGGAGTGAGAAAGTACAACAGCAGTCCTGGACTCTAAACACACTGAGGTTCATTCGATTCGAGTGGGGTGAATTTAAGATTGTCCTGAGTCCTGTCTCTATTACCGTACTTTACAATACCAAATAATACCAGATGATACCGTACCACACCAAACAATACCACACCACATAATACCCAACGATACCATGCTATACCATACCATACTACAGTATAAAGATAACATATGAGACACTTCTGGAATGTGTCCTGGAAGTCTTCTTTTGAAGCATGTCAAGCAACTTCTGCAATTTATCCTGGATCTCTGCAGTGGTGTCAAAACGGTGACCTTTGAGCTGGATCTTCATCTTTGGCAAGAAAGAAAATTCTGCAGAATCTAAATCTGGCATGTAGGGTGGGTGCAGAAAAAGGGACCATGTCATTTCAGGTGTGGTAGTGCACGTTTTCGGAATAGCACCAGTTGCACAGCTCCCGATGTACACAGGATGATGTCTTTTGGTACACTGACTTATGAAGGTCGGTGCTTCCTGTGACTGTGCATGCAGCCTTGTGCTGCCATCTGTGGGCACAAATAGTCTCGAAACAATTAAATATCACCTCAGACCATAAGATATGCCATGCCATATCATACCATGCTTTATGATAATATACACTATTATACCATATGAAAAAATGAAATTCAACATACCAAACTTTTCCAAACCATACCTTGCGATTCTAAACCATATCATACAATATAATACCTTGCTATACCATACCATACCATACCATACCATACCATACCATACCATACCATACCATACCATAATTTGCCATTCCAAATCATACCATACCACACAATATAAGATCATACCATAAGAGAACAGACCATACGATATGATACCATACTGTGCCATACATAAACCAGACCATGCCCATACCATGCCATGAAATTAATTACTATATCATAATATACCATACCATACTATACTGTACCATACCATACCATGCCATAATATACCTTACCTTACCTTACCGTACCATACCATACCATACCATACCATACCATACCATACCATACCATACTGTACCCTACCCTACCATACCAAACCATACCATACTATACTGTACCATACCATACCATACCATACCATACTATACCATACCATATACCATACCATACCATACCATACCATACCATACCATACCATACTGTACCTACCCTACCATACCAAACCATACCCTACCATACCATACCATACTATACTGTACCATACCATACCATGCCATAATATACCATACCATACCATACCATACCATACCATACCGTACCATACCATATTATACCATACCATACTGTACTACCCTACCATACTATACCATACCATACCATACCATACCATATTATACCATACCATACCATACCATACCATACCTACCATACCATACTGTACCCTACTATACCATACCATACCATACCATACCTATACCATACCATACCATACTGTACCCTACCATACCATACCATACCATACCATACTATACTATACCATACCATACCATACTGTACCCTACCCTACCATACCATACCATACCATACTGTACCCTACCATACCATACCATACCATACCATACCATACTGTACCCTACCCTATCCTACCATACCATACCATACCATTCCATACTGTACCCTACCATACTATACCATACCATACCATACCATACCATACTGTACCCTACCATACCATACCATACCATACCATACCCTACTCTACCATACCATACCATACCATACCATATCATACCCTACCCTACCCTACCATACCATACCATACCATACTACCATACCATACCATATCATACCCTACCTACCCTACCATACCATACCATACCATACCATACCATACCATACCATACTGTACCATACCATACCATATATACCATACCATACCATACCATACCATACCATACTGTACCCTACAATACCATACCATACCATACCATACTGTACCCTACCATACCATACCATACCATACCATACCATACCATACCATACCATACTATACCATACTGTACCCTACCTACCATACCATACCATACCATACCATACCATACCATACCATACCATACTATACCATAGCATACTGTGCCATACCATACCATAATATGCTATTCCAAATCATACCATACCATACCACACAATATAAGATACCATGGCATTCCATATCAGACCATACGATCTGATACCATACTGTGCCATACAATACCAGACCATGCCCATACCATGCCAAAAAATGCATTACTATATCATAAAATACCATACCATACCATACCATACTATACGCTACCAAACCATACCATACCATAATATACCATACCATACCATACCATACCATACCATACCATACCATACCATACCATACCATACCATAATATACCATACCATACCATACTAAACCATACCATACCATTACCATACACTACCATTACCATGACATACCACACCATGCCTATACCATGCCATGACATACAATAGATAAATAGATCAGTACCTCTTTGAGTACTGTTCATTCCTGTTAATACCAAATACAATACAGGTGGATGAATTTCCAGTTCTGAATGTTCCGGTAGAGTAGAAGTGCAGTAGGAAAAGGATAATGAAGCGAATTTAAACAATTAAATGTGATGCCTGTTTGTAGAGAAGAGGAATAATCTGTTTGCTGAGTGCAATTACACATCTCTATTGTTATTATTATTTGTATTATTATATATTTATTATTATATTAGTTGTTGTCTTGGGTTTTTGTTGTTGTTTTTTGGCTTGTTAGAAACCATTTCGGGAAAAGGTTAAAAGCCTGTTTTCCATCGGAAATTACAAGTGAAAGCCAATGGGGAGCGTTTAGCATTTTACAGTCGACCTGAGTTTCATTGTTAACCGTGTTAGCATTTCAAGTGAAAATTCTATTATGCGGGGTATGCGGGGTATGCTGGGGATGCGGCTCGGGTCGGCGGCGAGATGAGATGAGACGAGACGAGACGAGGCAAACGACCTAAACCTGGGACCTAAAAGAAAAACACTTGTCTGAGACTGTGGGAAGAAAAATGGAGAGATTTTGTTCTTCTGCAAGGCTTATGTGTCATTCTGAAGGATCTGGAAGATGATCAAAATGAAATTCATATTGCTCTATTTCCATCACACTACGTCTCTCCGTCGTTTTGTATCATCGCCTCGCTGTGCCTCGTGTCTCGTTTCAGGGAGTTTAAGTGTAAATGACTGAGAGCGTGTAACACACCGGCGCAATTACCAACACTTTGCTTTATGTCGGCCCTCAGGGAAGAGTCGCTAGCTTCTCCTGCAGATCCGAGACACGCCATCTGGCACCTCATCAGCGAAACCCTTCGATGACGGCGACCTTTAATTTCAGTTATGGACTCGGGTTCAGCAGCAATCACACAGCCATCGCGCTCTATAATCCGCCATGTTTATGAAAGCGGTTTTATTTCTGTGTTTTTTTTTTCACTGGTCAGCGATTTGCTAGTCGTTCACTAAGAAAAAAGACGGGAAGATACAAGGATGGGTGAAGAGGCAGTGCGTTTGATTTGTAACATACATTTTAGGAATTGGTGAAGTGAAGCACCATGATGTGCTGATGCAGCAACATAACACACACTCCAATCAGTGCAGTGGGAAATAATAATAATAATACCTTAAAATTATTTAAACGTAAAATAGAAGCAGGAATCCGTACCGATACGCCAAACAAAGTAATACACAATACACTGTGTGTGTTTGTCGAAAGTTTTGGAACAACTGGCACGTTTGTACGTGATGTGATTTAAAGAATATAAAAAAAAAAAATTTATATATATTTTTGTATCCATATAGGTTTCATGTTTTTTCCTTCATGTTGTGGTCACATTTATGCAAATGGTATAAAGATGGACCGGATGTGATTGTATTGATTAGAACCAGCGTGTGTGTGTGTGTGTGTGTGTGTGTGTGTGTGTGTGTGTGTGTGTGTGTGTGTGTGTGATGTTGGGCGGTAGTGACACATGGAGCCTGTAGGCTGGATGATAAAGAATTAACTGAAGGCGTTTGTGTGTGTGTGTGTGTGTGTGTGTGTGTGTGTGTGTGTGTGTGTGTGTGTGTGTGTGTGTATGTGTGTGTGTGTGTGTTGCTGCTGGGTCCACAGCATCACAGGCTGAACACAAATCCACTTAACGTGCAGAGAAGCTGCTTCACCGTACAAATAATTGCATTTTCCATCTGGAGCCTGCAGGGACTGAGCGAACACTATGCTTCCTGCTAACCTAGCTAAATATGGCCCATGTGTGTGTGTGTGTGTGTGTGTGTGTGTGTGTGTGTGTGTGTGAGAGAGAGAGAGAGAGAGAGAGAGAGAGAGAGAGAGAGAGAGAGAAAAAGATGTGTACTTCTCCAATGAGTCAGCTCTTCGAGTTGACTTTTTGAGATAAACGTCCAAAGCAGACCTGCGCATATGAGCTTTTTTTTGGACAGATGCAGGCATAGCCATTACTCTTTAGCAAATTTTAATTAAAACGTTCCCATAGAAACACCTTTTTTAACCTCAGAGCTGTTCATTAGCGCATGAGCCACGTTTGACTTCGGTATCGTGTTCCTCAGCGGGGAGGGCGTTATAATAAAGCAAAGTGGATTGAAAATTACAAACACATCATTAAATAGGAAATTACAGACCACAGAGAGGCAACCTGGTCGGCAGCCGGGGATTAGTCCTTCCACGTTTATAATCGTGAAAGAAAAGAGTAACCATAGTTTGCTTAAAAAAAAAACATAAAATAAAGAGGATTTTAAGACATAACATAAAATACTGAAATCCTACACATTTCATTTCAGGCTTATGAACTAGCAGCTAGGTAGTTAGCTAGCTAGCTTTAGGCATTCTAAGTGAAAAAATGTATAGTATCAAGTGTGACTGTTTTTTTCAGAATGAAATACTAAATATTTATATATATTTGATACTAAGTTGTTGAAATCAAGCTATAACATTTTCTGTGACAATTCCAAGCTAGTTTGCAGCCAGCTAGTGGAGTGGGTTTATTAGCTAGGGATTACTAGCATTCATTTATTTCATCTTGTGGGCCATTTGAACAGATTTGGCTGCTTTTTCCAAAGAAAATAAAATGAAGATATAAGATATAACAGCAAAAAAAAGGTGAATTAAGTCATTTGATGGAGATTCTGATCTTTTGGGATGGCAGGAGGACATCGTTTCCAGTTAGCATATCATGAGCTGAAGGGCTGAACAGTCTTATAATCCTCTGTATCTTGTTTTGTAAGCGAAGCAAAACAGCGAGGGGAAACTAAATATACTGTTGTGACATGAGTTACTTCGCACTCTGAGCCTACGGATGCAGAAGTGTGAAGAAGACTGGAACACTAGCTAAGGTTTTCTTCAGGCTGCCAGGTTTAAAATTAGCACCGCGGCTATCGCGGGCCTGTCGTTGTGCTGCGAGTTAGCATGCCGGATCAGATGAGGGTAGTTGTGCTTTATAGAGGAGATGTATACGAGCAGGCTGTGATCTAGGCGGAGAGATAAATGGAGAAGAAGAGTAAATAATAGCTCATATTACACCGGTTCATCTCCCTGTGGCAAGCAGACTGACACGGCTATGGGATGTGACTCTGATTACGCTTTTGATGTCGGAATAAAGAAGATGTTGTACCTGAGAGAGAAAGAGAGAGAGAGAGAGAGAGAGAGAGAGAGAGAGAGAGAGAGAGAGTGACACGTAGATGAAGGGAGAAAAAAAGTGTGTGCATGTGTGTGTGAAAGAGAGAGAATCATCTCCAGCAGGGTAGAAACATCCAAGCAGGACACTGATGGATTAAGTTCATGTGTCATCCATGATGCTCTTTTGTCATCAGTCTTTGGCTTTATTGGAGTCTTCTAAACACTTTCAGGAAAAAGAAGAGGGAGAGATAAAAGGATATAGTGTGTGCGTGTGTGTGTGTGTGTGTGTGTGTGTGTGTGTGTGTGTGTGTGTGTGTGTGTGTGTGCGCAGATCCTGAATCATCTGCCTGTGTTTGGCCGAAAATGCAGCTTTACAGCCTGGAAAATGGTGTGAGGAGAGATTGGCTTCAGAGATGATACTCATCAGACTGTAGGGGAAACACGGAAATGGAAAAACAGGAAATAGGAAAAATGCTTCTTGAAGATAGAACCTGTTTTTAGGATTATACCTGCATAAGAGCGCTTTACTAAGTTTAGCCTTCTATGTCATGATCGCATATAATATAAATGTGAAGGATATTAAACAATATCGCTTTATATAAGGGATTTGCATCCCTATAACTGATTCACATTTCGATGCATAGCCAGCGATACGATACATATGAAGCAGCTACCGATGCAGTACGATATGATTCACCACATTACGATGCAGTGCCATCCGATTTAGATTTTATTCAACACAATGCAATGGAAAAAAATTATACTGTGCAATTCAGTAGGGTACAGATAGTTTGCTTTTATTTCTTTGGTTCAGACAGACAACAAATCGTCAATTTACTTGAGTTCCTTCTGACTTTTAAAACATGGCCCTTTCACAAACACACCTTTGTTCGGCAAAAAAGTTAAAGAAAAAAGATTAAAGAAAACCAGCCTTTTTTTTTCCGTTCTGTTATCAGGAAGATGCAGCTCTACCTCTGCCATGATAATCCATATTCTCTATGACTCTCACACGTCTTTTTGTGTTGTGTTATGTCATATTCATGTAGCAGGAATAGTGCTGAGAGGAACGAGCTTTTAGAAACAGAGGAG
Organism: Silurus meridionalis; assembly: GCF_014805685.1. NCBI lineage: Eukaryota > Metazoa > Chordata > Actinopteri > Siluriformes > Siluridae > Silurus > Silurus meridionalis. The sequence goes on along the minus strand of NC_060901.1, from coordinate 4,120,448 downwards.
AATTCAATCTGCGTTTTAAATATTGGTCACAGATTTTGGTCACTTTCTAAATAATAAAAGTATAGCACATATGCTAATAATGATACATAAATAAATCGTTTTTACTGGTGCAAATATTTTAAAAACAATGCATCATGATACAAATGCCAACTTGTATTCGATGCACACTTTTTTTAAATCTATGCATTACATTGTTAACTTTTATACAACAATTCCTTCTTTTTGAATCTCTTAGTCGTTGCGTCAGCGCAACCGATAGCCATTGTTCTCTTGGTGTTAATGTTTAGCAATAGATTAAATAAAAAGAGAAAAGAGTAACCATGACTAACTATACATCATTCTAAAGGTCTAAGCCTCAAGCAGCGATTTTAGATCACTGTTTTTCAATGGAAAACATATAACAAATGTATTTTGCTGAATTTGTGTAAGCGGTACACAACAACAACATGCCTAAAAAATGCACTACTTACACATTTATTGTAATAACGAGTCACAAACACATTCACTGCGGATAATCCCAGTTTATTAGGAAAGATAAGGCTCCAGTGAACAACACGCTGTAAAGCATTTTTGCTCCAAACAATGAAAATCTTCATGAAATTTGAAATATAAACTCATGAGACATGTGGCTTTCAACCCAGTACTTTTCTGGATTGCTCCAGGACTGATTTCATGTATTTATATCTGAAATAAAAATAATGTACAATGCAGGAAATGTATATTCATGTCACTTCATCATCTATAACCTAATATCTTTTCAGACAATATCAACTTTGCTGATTGACAGTAAAGCTCAAAGTGTCTTCTTTCCAAAGATATCTAAATTGTGTATGTAGCACATTTTTATTATGAACTGTTAACATTTAAATTTGGGTAGGGCATTTCAGCTGGGAGTCCTAAAATTTGTGCCGAAGGCTAACAGGTTAAATCCGATTGCTTATTTTCTGGAACATCAGCAATCAGCACTGACTGTAATGCAGCTGCAAATCAGAGGTTTGTATTAACAAGCTCGGTCTAATGTGTTCCCGTTTCTGTAGTAACAGCATATTTCACAGATCCACATTATCTCCATGGTTCACATAAATGAATAAAATTGTGCTGCGATAATCATAATTATTATAAACGGAATCATTTGTTGGCACGATGAAGCCATGTCAACAACAAGATGATAGAAGGAGTCTCCAGTTATAGGTTAAGCAGCTTTAAGTGGTTCATGGAAAGACCCTGGCAGAGGGTAGTACTGTAGTATTAGTGGATCAGTAAATTGCATCTGATTATTAGTCACATGATCTCCAGCTGAGTTTATGTAAAAGGGAGGTGGTAATTCGGTACATCCGAAGGTCATGAATTCAAATCCCAATCACACCAAACTGCCACTCATTGGCCCCTGAGCAAGGCCCTTAACCCCATATCTGCTCAACTGTATAAATGAGGTAAATGTAAGTATGAGGTAATGTAAGGGCATCTGCCAAATGCTATAAATGTAAATATCTCCATATTTTTACGTTGCTTGGTTCTCATTGTTGAATGATACAGCAATGATTTGGCACAACATTGTAGATCACACCAAGCAGCCAAGATGAGTGGATGGAAGCAAATTGGTGATGATGATGATGAACGGTTAATGCTTTGTCGAAGACAAGACTGAATTTCTGTGAATGCATATGAGACCACGTCCACACTAAACCGGATAAATTTGAAAACGCTGTTTCCGCTGAGTCCACAACGTCTGAAAATGCTTACAGCCCTGTACTGCACATAAGCATTTATTTTTTTTTAAATAATAATGCAATCATTTTAAATAAAATGAAAACAAAATTTCGTTTGCGAAAGCCTCCATTTTCACAGACTGCACTGCGACGCGAAAACAGTTTTTTTCAAATGTATACACTTTGGAAAACGTTTTCGAAAAGCTACGTTTTCCACTGACTTAAAGCGCTCTCTCGGTGTGGACAGAAGGCCAAAACGGAGAGCAAAATATGCATTTTCAAACAAAAACTTATTAGTGTGGACATTGCCTGAGGCAGGCAGGTCAAGGGCAATGTTTTCGACACGAGGACATTCATTGCAGCTACTTGTGATTAGCAAAATCGGTTAAATCTTGAGCTGACAGATGCAAAACTATGCAAAGCCACTCGAGATTACGGAGCACTGCGGGGAACTGTGTGTCTCTCGGCTTCAGTTCTAAGTAGCAGACAGGAAATCTCTTGTGCTGAGTCTTTTGCTTGCAGGCTGACAGGTGACTGACAACAGTCATTGACCGCTGACGGGTTATTAATCAAAAGGTAGAAGGAAGCCCAGGGCTTTAAACTTTCGCCCTGGAGACAACGATGACACAGGGCCCTGTCCCTCTCGGGTTTTTACATCTATATTTCAGGCTTTTCTCTCACTCCTCATGCTGAATCCAATCCAGAAGGAGAGGAACTCGGCTGAATAATGGCAGTTTAACCTGCATGAACATGATGTGTGAAGTCTCATCCTCATCATTTCACATCATCACCAGAAACTTTTCCACTCTGACAAGTGTGAAAGACTGGGCATCGTCATCCTGACACAGTATAACAGCTTCCCTGAGACATGCATTGAACTTGGTCTTGCTTGTTATTTTAACCTGTATGCAAAAATCTCCAATTCTTTGACATGTGTTCCTTCATTTTCATTTATTTATTTTTCATGAGGTGGTGTTTTCACACTATCACCTCCAAAATAGTCCCCTTATGAAGCGTATCAAGAACCTTCTGCGATTTGCCCCTGTGTCAAAACTGTGTTTTTTTGTTCTCCAGGCGATCATTATGCACAAGTTGCTGAATGTTTTCGGCACTTTTTTTTGAGCTCCTTGAAGGTCTTCCTGATTTTTCGCCATCTTCCAGTAATGTTCTTCCTCACTTAAAGTGCACGTGCCCCTGAAAACACCTTGAACGATTCGTTGCAGCATCGCCATATGTCAAACGTATGTCGCGTGAAACGTCTTTACGCAGTTTTACGCAGAACCACATTTGCTCTTTGTTCTAAATTGCTGTCCATGATGAAATCGCAGTCGTGGTAATGCATGTGGTCGAAATAGCACCAGTTCGAGTGGTCAGAATAGCACTAGTCTCTAAACTTTTTGATACCACCTCCTACTATTTGATCTACAGTACACACTTGGCTCCTCAATGGCTCTTTGAAAGGTTGAGTTCTTAGCTTCCTACTTGGAACCTTGTCAGATAAAGAAAAAAGTTACTAACTCCACTGATACTCCAAAAACAAGCCAAAAACAGAAAGCGGTTCCTGAACTTTAAATGGTGGTGCCTTCCTAAACCGAGACTCTTTAATGGTTTTTCACTCGGAAGACAAGCCAAAGAACTGATTAAAGTTTTAATTAACAAGATAAAATGGTTCATCAGGGGTCATTTTTCCAGTTGGTTAAGAGCCTAGCGCTTTCTAAAGAGCTTTAACTCAAAATGTTTAAATGAAAGGGGAAATGCTGTAGTCAAGGGTTTCACATGAAACATCATGAAGTCTAGAAACCATTTAAAGTTTTATACAACACTCCAATGTACACTTATAAAGAAATCCTGAAGTTACCTCAGAGGTTCAATGGATTAGTAAGAGCTCTGTATTTCATACAGTGGTTTCTATGGTTGGAAAATGTTCTCTTGTTGGGTTCTACAAGAATAATCAAGACAAAAGATACTTTAGGGTTCTCAATTATCATGGTGTCTGTTAGGGTTCTGTAATGGTTCTTTAGATGACTTCTTAAAGGGGTTTTTACATTCTAACACACAAGGGTTTACCAAAGAAGACAAGCTCTAGGTTTAAGAATTCTATGAAATATCTTTGTTTCTCTAAACCAAATTGTCAAACGGAAGGGTTCTTTTAGGGTTCCTCGGATGTTTTCTTTGTTTTTGAAATCTACATAGAACCTACATTGATTCTCCAGGTAGACGAGCTGAAGAATGTTATATGGTAAATAATAAATAACAATGTTTTGACTTCATGAAATGGGTTCTGCAGGGTTTTTTTTTTTTTTAGCAAACCCTGTTTTCCTATTGGCAAAACCACTCTGTTGTTGGGTTCTCTAGTAAACATCCTTAGAAACACAGAACCATACACCCAAAACCCATTAGACCCGTTTACCACTTTTCAATCGTAGCTGTACTTCACTAACTGCTTCTCTCCATCCTTTTTTCCTCTCTCGTTCCAGCTCACTCGTGTTCCAGTTGAGGCTTGCGAGCAGTATTCATCCTGCAATGAATGTCTGGGCTCCGGGGATCCTCACTGCGGCTGGTGTGTGCTGCACAGTATGTAAGTACTCCGACTTCCTGTTCAGGACCTCGTTCATTCAGCTAGCATTAAAGCAAAACGATATGTATTACAAATTTCAATATGCAGTAAAAAGCCCATGTCTTTAACCTATAATAACCACTGCTACATAGACACTAATGTTATAGTGTGGAATAACACACAATGTCAGAGAGTTGATTCAAGTCTGTATGAGGAAATGAAACACACACATACATACACACACACAAACACACACATACACATCAGATTGTCCCTTTCCTCATCACAGCAAGATGAGTTAGATGCGCAGGGCCCCTCAGGGGGTCTGGCACATTTCCCACTTCACCATAAATTGAATTGGATTCTCATCATCTTGTGAAGACCCTGGAGGTGTGTATGTGTCTCCATGTGTGTTTTGTGTGTGTGGATATGTGTGTCTTCAGGGGGATCTGCAGCATTCTCAAATCTCCATGCCAATAAACACTGTTATTTTTTTTTATTATTTTTTTTACTAAAAACCTTCCTTACACACTCACACACATGTACACACACACACACACACACACACACATTAGCACAAACACTGAGGAGAAGCAGGCACATCTGGGAAGGTAAAAATGTTAAGAGTTGAGAACAAAACCAGGATGGAGAAGCTGAAGGATGGAAAGTTTAGTGGAAAAACTAGAGATATATAAGAGCAGATAAATAGAGATAGAATACTGAATTTTTTTTTAATTCAGTTTTAATTGGTCAGAAATGTTGCAGGTACAACTAGCTTGCTTTGTTAGATGTCTAGTCAGGCCTATATATGAGTCAAATAAATGATTTTCTGTTCTCTGAGCATCTAATTTGCACTTAAATATATGTTTATTTTTGCTTTTAGATGCTGTTTAGTCTGGAATTTTACCCTTTTGTTGATTTATACTGTACTTTGTTTATCTATGTTCTGGTCTCCACCCATGGTCTCAGTCATGTGCTTTGATAACTCATACTTGCGATTTGTTTGTATATTTGAAACCTTGTGTTTTGATGCTTGGAATAAAGTATTAATCAGCATCAAGCTGCCTGATTTTGTGTAACGACATCCGATTTCAGGTCCTGTTTCCTGGTTTGTGTGTTTCTGAGCTTTGGTGATGTTTGTAGGAGTGTTGAGTCCTCTTTAGGGGTTTTTATTCTGTTCTGATAGGTTGGCAAAACCTTCAAAAAATATGCAAGATTTAAGATTTAAGATGAATAATCTGTTAGGGGACTAAATACAGCTCCTGAGGTTTAAACAAGTCACGTTCCGGGAGCACGTTGTAAGTCCAACAAAGTGAGGTTTATACACCTTTGACACAAATCTTCTTCTTTTTCGGCTTCTCCCATTAGGGGTCTCCACAGTGGATCATCCGTCTCCATACCCCCCTGTCCTCCACATCTGCCTTTTTCACCACCTACATGTCTTCCCTCACCACATCCATAAACCTCCATCTTGGACTTCCTCTTTTCCTCCTTTGTGGTGGCTCCGTCTTCAGCATTCTTCTACCGATATACCCCATGTCCCTCCTCTGCACATGAGCAAACGATCTCAATCTCACCTCCCTCACCTTGTCCTCAAAACGTCCTACATGAGCCGTCCCTCTAATAAAATAATTTCTAATCCTGTCCATCGTCATCACTCCCAACGAAAACCTCAACAAAACCTCCGCTACGTCCAGCTCCACCTCCTGTCTTTTACTCAGTGTCACTGTATCTAAACCATACAATATCTCAGGTCTCACCACAGTCCTATAAACTTTGACTTTCACTTGAACTTTTCCCTTTTGCTTTGAACCAATCGATCAATCGTCATCACTTTGGTTTCCATGGCAATTGTTTTGTGCTTTTTAGCAGTCCCCTTCATATCACCACTGCTTTTCCACTTGTTTCCGGGGTTTTGATTGAGCGCTGTACTACTGTACAACCATTTGCAGCAGAGGGCGCTATTTGGTGTCACCTATAAAAGTTTGCATTTGCGAAGGTTTGTTCACATCTGTGAAAGTTCGCAACTTGAATGTTCAAAGGTTGGGGACATACTGTACACTAGGGGTGTACAGTTGATCCGTGATCCGTACGGTCCAGCACACATGTGGACCATGGATTAATTGCTCATATTTTTTACTTGAGGATTAGTCTTAATTTTTTTTACGATCGCAGAATGGATGTTTTATTACTGCCGATATTACGTTTTAAGTCATTTTTCAACTACACAGAGCAGTGTTCATGTGTCTCCCCCATCATTCCCGCAAGTATGGGAGCATTTCCTTGCTATAACTTTTTAAAATAATAAATGGAAAGCACATTATTTTTGTCTCCTCCCATTTTTTTTGCCGATGCAAAAAATGTCTGATCCCTGACTCCAAAACCGTAATGTGATTCGAACCTTGAGTTTTGTGATGCGTTGCACCACTACTGTTCACTATATTGACGGTTAGAGAAAAAAATTCCTTTTGGGTTGTTGTTTTTTTTGATAGGTGAGACTTCCTGGCTTTTTAAAGTGGTTTTAAATGGAATCTTCTCCTAAAGAGAAACTCTATAATTCACCAGGTAGACAAAGCTGAAGTACCTATTAAAAGGGTTCCTCAGGGTCAGGGTTGCATTGGATTGTGAATGTTCTTTTTCTGTTTCTTTCTAATTGTTTTGTTTTGTGTTTTTGATTTACAAAGTGTATATGCTCACCTGCTCCTTAAACAAATCCTTCTTCACTTCAACTGCATCTGTCTTACGTCTCAACCCCTGACCTACACTACAGTGACGCAAATATTGGGACACCTGACATTTCTTCTTTAAACGTTTAGCACAAATTTCTGCGTACAATTGTAGCATTAAATGTTCTCCTAATTTGAACCAAGAGACCCAAACCTGTTCCAGCATAATACTCCTGTTCACAAAACCAGTATCATGAACATGTGGTTGAAATGGAAGATCTTGATCTCAACCCTATCGAACGTGAATGTTGTGAACACCTCCTCACCTCACCTACATCAATACCTTACATTACTAACAACCATATAGCTGAATGAGTACAAATCTCCACAAAATTTAGTGGAACATCTAAATAGCAGAATGGAGGGAATTATAAGAGCAAATTGGCACTAAATGTGGAATGTGATCAAAAAGCACATACGATACCAGGCATCTGCAAACTTTTGGCAATTTAGTGTATTTCTGGAAAGATTCATGTTGAATGTGCTGGCATTCTGAGTACTTCTAACATTTCAGCTAGATTTCAGCTACAGTTATACTGTAAGTGAGTTCTGGTTTCTGGTGTTAGAGACAAATAATGAGAGAGAGAGAAAGAGAGAGTGAGAGAGAGAGAGAGAGAGAGAGAGAGAGAGAAAGAGAGAGAGAGAGAGAGAGAAAAAGAGAATGTGAGAATGTAGTGGGAGAAGGATGCTGATTCTGTCATTGCTGTTCGGTGCTCTCATAGGACAGATGAAAGCATTAGTGGGCACAGGAATGGGCTTTTGGCTCTCAGCTTGGCTAAGTTCAGGGACACTTTGAACACTTGGAAAGTTGTTCTTTCACTCTCTCTTTCTCTCTCTCTCTCTCTCTCTCTCTCTCTCTCTCTCTCTCTCTCACTCTCTCTCCATTTCACTCGCTGGCTTTTTGTTGTTCAGTGCATTAGCAGAGAAAGGTGAGACTGGGAGCTTAAATAGCATGTCTGTGTTCCGGTCCTCCAGAGACTCTAAGACCTCTCGGTAACATTCCACTGCCCGCTGCGCGTCCCGCAACAGCTCGAGATGCTCCTCCTCCACAGTACCGACTTACAGCTTTGATCCCTGTTCGAATACAGACGCAAAGCTTTCTTTCAGGCTATTTATAGATATTATTTTTTTGTAGAATGACATTAGACGTAAATCCAGTCTACCATTACCCAGGAACTGAACCTTGGTAAGGAACTAGTGCAGGTGGTACTGTAGCTTAGCGGTAAAAAACATTAGTCTATGGTTTGAAAAGGTTGTGAGCTCAAATCCCAGCCAAATAAAAACTGTCACTCGTGGGCCCCTGAGCAAGACCCTAAACCCCATGCTCAGATGGACAAATGAGAATTTAAGTCGCTCTGGATAAGGCCGTTTGCCAAACGCCGTGAGTGTAAAATGTAAATGAACCTTTAACCTCTTGGTGATGTGAAGGGAAAAGTACTTCATTTCAAAATAAATACTTTTACAATAAGTGTATTTACTCCTGTACATTTTCACTCGTCCACGTTCCGGAGAAAATTGGAAAATGTCGATGCTCAGTCTGAAAAACGCTCTCAGGCTACGCTGACATTTACAAACATTTGAAAATGCTAACTCCGCCGCACAACATATAAAATCTTCAGCTTGCATCATTTGCATCAGGGCTTTATTTTATATATTGTTCACTACATGATTAATTGCAGTCATTCGGTCATTGACGATAGCGATAAGACAAACTTGTAAAAAAATTTTTAAGTTTAGCGTATGCTCCGATCTTCTCTCACCAACCGCCACTCATTCACACACCAGCTTCCACAAACGTATATATACTGTATAGTTTATACAGTAAGGTAGTGTCAATTGCTCTATTCTGCTAAATTATGTACCGCAATGTGTTTGTAGGCTCAACTTACAATATTTTTGAGTACATCGGAATGCAAATTTCGTATCATGCCTGACCCTGTGCTCTGACCTCTGCTTCCTAACATCACTGGGATATAAAGAAAGAATTTCACTGTGCTGTAATGTCTTCACCTTATCAAAATGAAGGCACACTTCCACACACTTTCTTGTGCTTGGTCAGAGGTATGTTCCTCACATAAATCATCTGTGGCATCTCCGCTATTCATGAGTCTGGATTTGAAACAAGACCTGCCTGCTGTTTACTGGTTAAATTTAACCCCTAAACTTGTAATTTTTGGACCGTCCTTCCTTCACGCTCCTCTGGATTTAATTCACACAAGCTGATTATGTAAACAGAAGTCATTGAAGGGGATTTCTGGATGTTGTCCATGCTAATGGACTGAGGAAGTGTGGCTCTAAAGACCTGGCGGTACTTAAGAGAAAAGGAGCTAATTGGCAGCTACAGAGCAGGCTGTCACACAGAGGCAGATATTTATCAGAGCTGTTTCTCTTTTTGTCTCTCTCTCTCTCTCGTTTGCTTTCAGTCTTTTCCTTAAGAGGGAAATAAAGCGGTTTTAAAGGACAAAAGCGTTAGCCAGTTAGCCTCTGGGAGATGAGTGGTCCTTGACATAACAGGTCTTTATTGAGTAATAGAGTGAAGTCATGCAAGCCGGAGTGAAATCACAGATCACATGCCTACTGTTGTCCACAGCTGAAACCGGGATCCCAGTTTTGATAGATGCATTCAGTCAAAGTTCCTTTGCTTTTTGTATTACATATAGGAGGTGGTATCAAAAGGTTTCGAGACTGGCTCTGTTTACAAGAAAGTACTTTATTTATCCATGTTTACACACTATCAGCTTCAAAATAGTTCCCTTGCACAACAATACAGCGCTCCCAGCGTTCCTGACACTTCTGGACTGTGTCCTGGAAGTCTTCTTTTCGAAGTGTGTTAAGCTCCTTCAGTGATTTGTGCTGGATCTTTTGACCTTTGAGCCAGATCCTCGTCTTCGAGAAGGTGAGTAAGGTGGATGCGGAAGTGGGATTGTGTTGTATTCCGGCGAGAATCTCACGTGTGAGGAGAACTCAGTGGTCAGAATAGTAGACATGGTAACGCACGTGGTCAGAATATGTCTTTTGGCACGCTGACTTATGAAGGTTGGTGCTCCCTGTGATTGTTCGTGCAGACTCGTGCTGCCATCTGTTGCTGTGTTACAAAACTAGTCTTGAAACTTTTTAATACCTCTGCGTCCGTGTTTGATTTTTACTCCCTACTTTTACTTATTTTACTCTCTCATGTTTGCTTTCTCATTCCCTCAGATTGAACCTTCATTGTGTCTGATAGAAACCTGGCAACTCAATAAATGTTTTTGCTTCATCTTGGCCTCCTGTACACATGAGGGCGCCATTTTGACTCACAGTGACTTGAGGCAGGACTTGGTGTTACTGGATGATCGGGAATTTTCTATATGACAGAAAATATGTCAATACTGTATATTTCTCCTCTAATTATCATTATTATTATTATTATTACTATCACTCATCTTATTATGAGGATAGTGGAGACTAATGCATTTCATGAAATAAGTTAATTACTGTATATGCTGTTGCCTGCTATGCTTTTACACATAGAGCAACATTTCTTTTAGCTGCATAATATTATAATTTATAGTATGTAGTTTATTATAATGTGTGTAGCAACAAAACAATAACACGCTCACTAGTGTAGTTGGATTGTAGATAAACTCCTGTAGCACTAATAGATTTGGTTACCTTTAATTGAGGTGATGTCATAAAGGTTTACTGTGATTGTACTGAAAAGCTCCTGAACTGAGTTTAGTAAGGAGAATCTCCAGTGCTGCTTAAAAAGCTTCAACTTTAAAAGACGTATATTATAAGGATGTAGATGTTGTATGTATCTTAAAGCTACAATTAGCCAAGGAGTTTTATGGTTATTGGTTCTGAGAGTTTGATTAATTGTGCACACGTGTATTTAATTGTGCAGTAAATGCATTAAGGGTGATATTTATATATGGAAGGGAGCTTTCAGAAATGTGTACAAATGTGTGGACTGAGAACATGTTACTGATCCTGTGACGGAAGCTGAAGCAGAGTGGAGCTTTTTTTAAACTGAAACTAATCAATAGAGGAGACGTCGGGTCATGGTGTGGTTCACCAGGGCCTCATTCAAGCTACAAACACTTTTGGTGCCTGGTGTATCTACTGATCACCAACATACAGTTCAGCATCAGTTCAACATCAAGCAGAACATTTAAAGAGGAATAAATGATGGAGAAACTTCAGACTGGAACTCCCAACAACACACGTGACCTCATTTACACGATTTCTTTAAAGTTGTTGAAACGAAGGTTTTGGGTTCATGATCATTTATTAGATAATAATCAGTGTTTGACTCATTAATATCATTCTATTAATAGTTCAGTGTGTTAAGAGTCACATTCGAGTCTTTTCACATAAACTGAAGTGATTAAGTAACAAGTCTTGTGATAAAAATGATAATAGGAACATTACAGCCAGGTTTTGATGTGATGACTGATCAGTGTATTTATTATATATATTTTTATAACTATATCATCAATATAGATTTTGTCAAATAAAAAAACTATCACATGATGTCACACCGTAGCATGATTTTTATTGCGTATGCAGAAAGCAATTGATCTGATGTAATTGGATTGAATGACTGAAGCATGTAGATGATGATCATCTCACTTACTACGGACCTGAGCGGGTTACTTTCCAAACTCTCATTCAGTGAGGGTTTTTCTTTCTTTCTTTCTTTCTTTCTTTCTTTCTTTCTTTCTTTCTTTCAAACGCCTTTGCTCTTCTCATTTGTTTTACTGCCATGTAATCCAACAGGCATTACACAAAATGAAAATCATAACTCAACCCTGATATTTTCCCTGCCTTACTGTTTCTTTTTTTTTCTTTTTTTTTTTTGCGAATGCGAGGACTTGATGAAACCCACAATGCAGTGGATCGATAACGATGTTAACGAAAAAAGAAAGTGAGAGAGAGAGAGAGAGAGAGATCTGCATGTGACTGTCATGGCAATCATGTGCTGACACTCGCTTGCAGGGCCAGGAATCTGCACCGTCATGCTCCAGACAATAACGCAGGACGTGGCGAGCATTTCTGATTACGATCGATGTGTTCAGACCAAAAGGAAAAAGGAATGGTGGTGGTGGTGGTGGTGGTGGTGGTGGTGGTGGGGGTGGCGGTGTTCAAAAATACAAAACTTCCTCTCTTTTATATTTTGGAATGTGTTTAATATTAATGTGTTCCATGTTACAGCATCATAAATTGTGCAAATACGATACCTGCATAATATGATAAATAAAAATAAATAAATAAATTAAAACAATAACAGGAATTACACTCTCAAACAAACCAAATGCACAAGGTTATTACACAGTTTCAAATGTTGTAATAGCACAAAAAAATGTACTTATTGTTATTTGTGGAGATTCGTGTTCATTCATCTATAAATCTCCTCAAAATCTAGTGGAACATCTTTCCAGAAGAGTGGAGGTTATTATAAGAGCAACTGTAGAACGCTTTGTTTAAAATGCACGTATAGACCTTATGCTCAGGTGTCCACAAAGTTTTGTCCATATACTGCATCTGTGCTTATTCAGATTTACTGTAATTACATTCACATGAGTGTAAACATCCCTCGCGTAGGCGTACCTTCACCCGAGGAGCTTGTGTGGCGTTTTCATATTCATGAAGCCTCGCAGGTTAGAGGGCATGAATTCCTGTAAACAGAAGCTCATCAGGGTTCGCCAGTGTGTAATAACGTCTGATGGTTATCGGGCACTGTGTTTTGCCTCAAAGCCTCATCAATGTCCTCTTCACACCACACAGAACAGAAAGATAACATCAGTAATCCCACAAGGGACGCACATAGTCCCAACTTAACGTCAAATCCAAGCCCAGCACAAGGCCTCTTCCTGGCTATCAATTGCAGCTTTGTTTGCGTTCTCTTCAACGCTGTGAATGGACAACGACAAACAGTCTCTCTCTCCCTCCCTCTCTCTCTCTCTCTCTCTCTCTCTCTCTCTCTCTCTCTCTCTCTCTCTCTCTCTCACACACAGAAAATTAATCTTAGTTGTTTCCGATTTTGAGGTAGATAGATAGATAGATAGATAGATAGATAGATAGATAGATAGATAGATAGATAGATAGATAGATAGATAGATAGATAGATAGATAAAGAAGGGGACAGGATCACTGGTAGAGTGATAAAAAAAAAGAGAAAGAGGGAGGAGAGAGAACAAGACTGAAAAGAAAAATGAGATAGATAGATAGATAGATAGATAGATAGATAGATAGATAGATAGATAGATAGATAGATAGATAGATAGATAGATAGATAAATGGATAGATGGATAGATAGATGGATAGATAGATGGATAGATAGATAGATAGATAGATAGATAGATAGATAGATAGATAGATAGATAGATAGATAGATAGATAGATAGATGATAGATAGATAGATAGATAGATAGATAGATAGATAGATAGATAGATAGATAGATAGATAGATAGATAGATAAAGAAGGGGACAGGATCACTGGTAGAGTGATAAAGAAAAACAGAAAGAGGGGAGGAGAGAGAACAAGACTGAAAAGAAAAATGAGAGATAGATAGATAGATAGATAGATAGATAGATAGATAGATAGATAGATAGATAGATAGATAGATAGATAGATAGATAGATAGATAGATAGATAGATAGATAGATAGATAGATTCTGAATAAATGTTTGTAGCAATCTGAATTGAGAGACGCTTGAATCAGGAGTATGTTTTAAAAAACAGAAAGTCGATATGAACAAAAGTGTGTCGATACCTGAACATGCTATTTTACATCGAGTCCAGATTTGCTGTTATAATAAGCTCCATTCTTCTGGGAAGATGTTCCACTAGATTTTGTGGAGATTTGTGAGATTCATTGAGCCAGGTACTGATGTAGGTGAGGTGAGGAGGCCTGGGGTGGAGTCAGTGTTCCCATCCAACTCAAAAGTGTTAAATATGGCTCCATGGCAGGAGATCTGTCATTTCATTCCATGTAAAGTAGATCTTCATGGAGCTGGCTTTGTGCACAAAGGGATTGTCATGCTGGAACAGGTTTGGCTCTGCTAATTAGTGAAGTGAAGGGAACATTTCATTCTGTCGCATCCAGAGACATCCTAAACAATGTACCTTTTAATGTGTGGTAAGTGTTTGGGAAAGAAACAAATATGGCTGGAAATGTCAGGTGTCCAAATATGTTTGTCCATACAGTATATCTGTTTCTCTGATTCCTAGATTCCTGTTCACTCCTGAAGAAATTATGACAGAAAAGGTGATCCCCTCGGATCAGACATTTAAAGAAAAAAATTCTAAACTAGTTTAGTCAGAATCCAAGACAAGGTAGTAGAGATTAGCCGAGACGGCTCTGATGCAGCACTAGCAAAACAAATAGTGGAAAATATCAGACTGTGGAGAAAAGATATCGGATATCGGATTCTGTTTTGTCTGGGATTGGATTTTGAAACAAAATGTGGAGATGTTGATATATGGAAGCTGCTGCTTTTGGTTAGAATTGATTTTATTATAATTATACTTCATATTTGTTGTATTTACAGGAGCAATACTGGGACGTGTGATAACAGATGATAAAAGATCTACCAATTTGTCTCTATAAGATAATCCCTAATAAGAGAGTAGGGAGGAAAAACAATCCTGAGACATCATGAGGAAAAAATCGTTTATGGTTATTGATATTTTATAAAACTGGTACTGCTTATAAGTTAATGTACAGTACGTGCTCACAACATGGTGTTTCTTTGGCTCACAAGCCTTAAATCTGACAGTTATTGGGTCCTGATACACACTTCTCGGCTGAACTCGTGCGGTTATGCGAGGGGTGCTGACCTCACTCTTCGACCCAGACTGCAGTTGATAGTGTGTGTGAGTGTGTGTGAGACCCACTTGGGGAGATAGTGTGACACTGAATTAACAATGCATTAACTTTCTCTCTGGTCTCTAGATATTTGCCTCTGACCTTCAAATTGTAGATTCACAATCACACACACACACACATACACACACACACAAACACACACACACACGCACACACACATGCACACACACACAGAAAGCCAAACTCTATCAAAGGTACACACCAAAGGCTTTTACTTGGCTAAAATGCCCTCGCAGTGACCTGCGTTGGAGTGTGTAAACCAATCTGAAGTCCTGATCTTATGAAAGATTAAACATGGGATCAGTAGGAACACGAGGCCAATTGATTCGGTGGGTTTAATTCCACCTGATCTGCCAAATGAAAGTAGAGAGACAAAAAACAAGAAAAGAAAGAAAAGAAAGAAAGAAAGAAAGAAAGAAAGAAAGAAAGAAAGAAAGAAAGAAAGAAAGAAAGAAAGAAATTCAACCCTGATACGCCTGCACTCCATGGTACCACGGCACTCATGAAATCTCATTAGTCAGAAGGAGTTGTGTTTACCCCACAGCTCGGCTGAATACTCGAATCCGATTGGTCAGGCAGTGTTTCATGTGACAGCACTCATTTTAATACTGTATCGTTTCTATAGTTACGGTTCACAAAGACGGATTAGACGACGGACATCTAATCTGAAGGTTGTGAGTTTAAATTCTATCACCGTTATGCTGCTGCGGCTGGGCCCCTAAGCAAGGCCCTTAACCCTAACTACTGAATGAGATAATTGCAAGTTGTTGATTATGCACAAACGTAAATAATCTTAATACTTATATACACTTCTGGGCATAAAAAAGTTTTTATTATGATTATGATGTTTTTTAATGGTTTTATCAACTAATCATTGTCGGAAAATTGAATGTTTTCTTGAGACCTCATTCACCGCCAGTTAATATTTTTGAGCTTTTTTGGGGGGGAAATGAAACAGAAACTTCGCTTGTTTATATAGTCGTACGTAAAGGTCATAAAGTTCCAGAAATACGTTTCCAGCCATATGTGGTTCTTTCTCAAACTGTTAGTACAGACATGAAGGTTGTAGCATTAACTTCACTTCACTAACCCAAACCTGTTTCAGCATGACTATTCCCCTGTGCACAAACTCAGCTCCATGAAGATACACTTTAAATGGTTTGGAGTGGAAGATCTCTTATAGAACTCCGATCTCAACCCTATTGAACATGAAGAATGCAAACGCTGACTGCACCCCAGGTCTTCTCACCTCACCTACATCACTACCTGACTTTACTAACACCCTTGTGGCTCAATTAATCTCCACAACATCTAGTGGAGCTTCTTAAAACAGCTAATGGGGACTCAATGTGGAATGGAAAGATCACAAGATCTAATGGTCAGGTGTCCACAAACTCAATGTAGTGTATTTACTGTAATGTTAATGGAGAACTTTGGACCTACGTTTGTTCTAGTGGTCATGGCAAGGAGTTGTTGTTTTTTTATACCTTTTTTTTGTCTTAAATTTTGAAAGAGAGACAAAAGAAAAAACGGTAAAGAAACTACTGATAAATTGTAACTAGAACCGGATTAAAAAAATGTCGTTTTTATAGAGCATTTATAATGGTTGTATATTTTCACAATATTTTTTCAGAAAAACTCAATGGTTTTTGTTCCTCACGAGTTAAATGATCAAGATAGCATTTTATATCTCTTTGGTTGCATCATGCTGGAAGAAATCACTAAAAAAATCTAGTGGAACATCTTCACAGAAGAGCAGGGGAATAAATGTGGAATTCGATGTTTAAAAAGGACAATCAATCTTATGCTCAGGTGTCTACAAACTTTTGCCCAGATACTGTATCTTTTAGGATGTTTGATTTCCATATTTAATATCTGCTACACCTGATCAGGGCATTAATGCCATAAATGTAAATATACAGTACAACTGAGCAGTTAAGGGTTAAGGGTCTTGTTGAAGGGCTCACCAACGACAGAAGGGTGGAGCTGAGATTTGAACTCACGCCCTTCCAAAAGAGAAGTAAAATATTTTACCCAGTAAGCCACTTCCCTGAATGTAGATTTCCAACCGATAAGAACAGACCAGGCATGCCGTCTAGCCGTATAACTCCCGTAGCATTAAATACGCATTCTCGCCTAATCCCGAGACGTCCCGTGGAAACATATTTACACCAGTTTGACAACATTATTCCTTCTCCCTTTTCTCAGCACAGCCATTCCATTTCCCTTTGGGGCTCTCTGTGCTCCAAGATCCCTCCCGCTGTGAACCGTTTCCCCGAGCGAGCCACTGAGATGCTGAAGGAAAATAAACATTTTTGCAGGGTGTTGTTTCCCGCAGGCGAACGTCTCGGTGTAATGAATTTGTATGACATGGAGATAGATGGATTGTAAATCATAATTAAGATGCAGCTCTGTCAATGAGAAGTCCGGCGCTGCGTGTGACGTGGCGTGGCTGACATCAGACGGGGATTGTCAGTATTCCTAATACAAGACAAAATCATTTCCAAGGAAGGCTGTGGAGGATGTTGAAGTTTTCTCTTCAGACGCAGGTCGAGCGCACGGCATGTAGAAGCGCTCGCTGCTGTAGTCCAATAAACGCTGTCAACTACAGCTGTAATTGTAATTGCCTTTTGTGTGTTTGCAGGTAATTGTCTTCTAAGGGTGTAAAACATCCCGCTCTTTAAACAATCCTCGGAAATGAATACAGACGAGCGAGAAGCTGAGATTAGACGCCGTCGCTCCTTTCTAGGATTTATAATGTCTTCTGGAATTACAGCGCTCTGGATATTTACACTGCGATTCATTTCACACAAAAACAGTCAGTAAATAACATGCATGTGTGTCCAGAAGTCATAAAGACAAACAGACAGACAGAGAGACAGAGAGAGAGACATAGAGAGAAGACATGCCAGGCAGAGGAAAGTTATTTAATAGCTCCTATACTCAAATCTGATGAAGGTATTCATCTTTTATAACAGCTCTGAGGAAGAGAAAGAATGAAGGAAGGAGGAAGGGTAGAAGGAGTGAAGGATGAAAAAAATAAAGGAAGAAAGAAAGTAAATGAAGAATTGAAGAAAGAAAGGACGGAAAGAAGGAAGGAAATTAAAAAAATGACAGACAGACAGAAATTGAGAGAAAGAGAGAGACACAGAGAGAAGGCATATCAGGCAAAGGAAAGAAGATACAAAGAAGAATGAAAAGAGAAATGAAAAGTATATACAGTAGATCTATAACAATTTGTGGGAGAAAGGAAAGGAAGGGAGGAAGAGTGGATAGATGGATGGATGGATGGATGGGTGAATGGATGGATGGATGGATGGATGGATGGATGGATGGATGGATGGATGGATCCATGGATGGATGGAAGGAAGGATGGAAGAAAGTAAATGAAAAAGAAGACAGGCAGAGTAAAGAAAAGGGCTTGATTAAGGAGAGAGAGAGAGAGCGATAAAGAGAGAAGAAGAAGTATATACAGCAGCTTTATAACAGAAGTAAGGGAAGTAAGGGGGGGGGTGGAAGGAGTGAGGGAATGAAGGAAGGAAGGTAAATAAATAAACAAATAAAAAGACAAACAATGTAAAAGTAAGGGCTGTATTGAAGAGAGAGAGAGAGAGAGAGAGAGAGAGAGAGAGAGAGAGGAAGTATCCAGCATACAGTATACAGTACCTCTATAATAGCTCTAAACGAGGGAAGGCAGGAAGAGTGGATGGAAGAAAGGGTGGAGGGAAAGAAAGAAAGAAAGAAAGAAAGAAAGAAAGAAAGAAAGAAAGAAAGAAAGAAAGAAAGAAAGAAAGAAAGAAAGAAAGAAAGAAAGAACTAAGTATAAGAATGGGCTAAAATTAAAAGAAACAGAGAGAGAGAGAGAGAGAGAGAGAGAGAGAGAGAGAGAGAGAGCAAGAGAGAGAGAGAGAGAGAGAGAGAGAGAGAGAGATCCAGAAAAATTAATGTACATAATGAAGGAAAAGTAAAGCTAGGTGTGTGTGTGTGTGTGTGTGTGTGTGTGTGTGTGTGTGTGTGTGTGTGTGTGTGTGTGTTTGCAGAAATAAGACAATGGATTTAAATTTCTAATAGAGAAAAAAGTTATTTTATTATATTCTTTTATGAATTATTATGAATGTGTATATATAAACACACCCTGCAGTGGTGACACATTAGAAAGCGCTCGCAGGGTGCCATTACTTTATACCCTGTGGATTGTGGAGGCAGTGCTCTGGTGTTGGATTAGTGAGCGGTGTGAACGCTGTTTCCAGTCGGCTCGATGAGACGTAAAGTCGTGAGCAGATGTTTGGATGTGATTAAAGGTGCACTAGAGAGCTGATTGAACGCACATCTCCACTGTAGCAGAAACACAGCAAGACATTCTAATGCACACGAGAACTAATAACACTCATGTTCAGCTCTCCGTGTGCCGCAGAGTCGACTAAAAATCATAAAAAACATTGATTCCTTTTTAATAGCTATCGAGGTGAACGTCTCTCGTGCCACTTTCGTGTTTTTCAATCATTACTGCAGTGAAGTTGCCTGAATTTTCCTGAAATGCTATAGAATGAATATACATACTGTTCTGGCAGGCAGGCAGGCAGGCAGGCAGGCAGGCAGGCAGGCAGGCAGGCAGGCAGGAAGGCAGGAAGGAAGGAAGGCAGGCAGGAAGGAAGGAAGGAAGGAAGGAAGGAAGGAAGGAAGGAAGGAAGGAAGGAAGGAAGGAAGGAAGGAAAGCCAAATGTTAGAGTAAAAAAGAAAGAAAAAAAGGAAAGGAAAGGAAAGCATTGGAGAAATACAGAAAGAAAAAGAAACAAATGAAGGTTTAGAAAGAAAGAAAGAAAGAAAGAAAGAAAGAAAGAAAGAAAGAAAGAAAGAAAGAGAAAGAGAGAAATGAGTAAAACGTTGGAATAAGCGAGGAAGAAATGACATGAGGAAGGAAGGAAGGAAGGAAGGAAGGAAGGAGATAAAAGAAAAGAGACAATGGAATTAGAAGAAAGAAAAGTAGGAAGGAGGGAGGAAAAAGAAAGAAAGAAAGAAAGAAAGAAAGAAAGAAAGAAAGAAAGAAAGAAAGAAAGAAAGAAAGAAAGAAAGAAAGAAAGTTGGAATAAAACAGAAAGAAAAAGATAGAAAGTATGGATGTAAGGAAGGAATAAAGAATTGCAAAGAAAAGAAATGAAGGAAAAAAGGAAGGACACTAGGAAAGAAAGTATTGGAGTAAGAGAGGAAAAAGAAAGGAAACAAAGAAAAAGTGTTGAGTGAAAAGGGAGATGAAAAAGAGAAAAGAGAAGAAAAGAAAAGATTCCTCTTTTGGAGAGTGTGGTCTCTGAAAGTGACGAGTCAATAATACTGGAGACTCCTTTCATTAATAAAAATTACATCTGTGCAGAAAAAAGACTTGCTATAGAAACGCCAGTATATTAGAACGAGCTGTGATTTGCAGATACACTTTTAGATTGCAGAACTCCTGACCAATCAGAATGGAGGATTTAAATGAGTTTGAGGCGTGATGTTTATTGATTTGAGCGCTCGGCAAGTACAGGCTGTTTTACGCTTTCAGCAGCAGCGTGCTGATTTGCACATGCGAGTTTTCTCGATCAGCACTTCCAGAGTGTCGATAGAAAGAAACTCGGCATGCGATCCGCATCTGACACGTTTCGAAATAAACGGCACGACTCAGCATATTCCCGCGTAATTAGCAGCTATATTTGGTTAATGGGAAAGTTAAGTGGCTTGGATTGGGCGTATTTAGGCGTTAAATCGCTTTTCCCACCACATGCTGGAGCAGGTGTTCGGAAGAGAGAGACAGGTGGAGGGCTAGAGAGACGGAGATGGAGAGAAAGAGAGAGAGAGAAAGATGGTGGGAATGGTTGGTGAGGGTGGGTGGGGTTCTTAAAAGAAAAGGAACATGTTTTGAAAGTGATGGGGGCGTCAGGATGGAACTGCAGCCTCTCTCGCGACTGTCGCAGCCTCTCTCGTAGCTGTCACTGAGATCTGTGGCGGTGCAGCAAGCGCTACGCGACTCAGCCTTTCCACCGCTGTCACACCACTGTCACCCGGCACCAGAGACGGAGGGAGAGACAGAGAAAGAGACGGAGAGAGAGGGGTGACCTGTCGCAGACTGATAGAGCGTGAAGTTGACGGGTTAGACTGACACTTTAGAGCGAGGGAGAGTGTGAAGAATGGTGAAAAAGCAAAGCGGGAAAATGAGTGAGAAGTCGTTATTTAAGTATTTTTCATGCGACTCTCTTTTGCTTTATAAACCTTTTCAGTCCAGGATGTTTGGACCAGACATGGGTGAATCTTTGTGGAGTAATTTTATAATATTCACAGGAATCTGACGTGCACCACAGCAACTCACCAAACTCTTACAGTTTATATCTGCTGCAGAAGGATACGTCATGCTTTTTATCCATTTATAGTTATATTTGATGTTGTAGAAAGAAAGGAAAGAATTGGTTGCAGAAACATGGAAGAAGAAAAAGAGATAGATAGATAGAAGCGATTGAGTGAGTAAATGAATGAATGAATGTGGGTGTGATTGAGTGAGTGAGTGAGTGTGTGTGAGTGAGATCATTAGTGAATAAATGAATGAATGAATGAATGAATGAATGAATGAATGGACGAACGAATGAATGAATAAGTGGGGTAATTGAGTAATTAGTGAGTGAATGTGTGAAAGTGAGTGAGCGAGCAAATAGATGAAAGAGTAAATGAGTGAGTGAGAGAATAAATAAATGTGTGTGGGGGTGAATGAGTGATTAAGTGAGTGGTTGTGTTAGTTAATTTGTGAATGAATGAGTGATAGGGTGAGTGAGTGAATGAGGGAGGGAGGGAGGAAGGGGGTAAATAAATGAATTATAGTGTGTGGGTGAATAAATGAATTACTAAATAACTAATTGGGTGGAAAAATAAATGAGTAAGTACATGAATAAATAAATGAGTAAATAAATAAATAAATAAGTGCTCCCTCACTTCCACAGTGCTACAAAGACATGATGTCATTAATAGGAATAATATTATTACTTTATTACAATCAAAAAATCGTTTTTTCTTTACTGTAACACATTTATTGAACCTGTTATTGTTTCCGCCTATACACCCTCGGTCTCGTTTTACATAACACAAACACAAAAACTACAGTTTCAGATAAAGCCAAGCTTGATTGTCCCACAAACACACATCCCGGAGATTTCACACAGTGTTAGTTTGCCACCCCATGTGGGCTGGTATTGAACAGTAAGGGTCAATTGCAGTGTGACTTACTGAGGGAACTGCTCACTGTAGGAGGTATATGGTTTGGCAGAAGCTCATGGTGAGATCTAAAACCCAGGCATGTTCCAGCCTGAGAAGGTTTAATTTAATCCCATCTCCGGTGGCGAGCACAATTTTACCTGGAGAAACGCCGCTCAGACACATAAAGTAGGCCAATTCTTTTCATAATACTACCTCGGGGAAGTGATATGTCTGCTGACAATGCGCCTTTGAAACAGTAATTCACCTTATTTCGGCGCAGGGGACACTGTTAGCAGATCATGTGCTGATCTTTGAGTTTCCAGTTCTCTAATTTTAGCTTTTTCCGAACATTGATTTTTTTTCCCCCTTTCGTCACGCTGCGACCTGTCGGTCCTGTAATCGATGTCTCAGGGTTACAAGGACTCACGGCTCAGTCGGGTAGGGCAGGTGGGGAACATGCTAACTTTAGAAAGTCATGCTCTCTTGGGTTACCAGACGGCTTTGTGCGGTTTGGAAGACAGCTGAGTCATTGCACAAGGCTGAAAGGATGAAGAGATTGTAAAACTTGTCTCTCACTGGCTGTAAATATGTGTAAATACAATCCTCTTTTTTAAATAGCAGTTAGACCGTTGAAGGCAACAAATGCAATAAAGAATTACTCTCACCACAACGATATTGATTCTTCGACTATAACAGCACATCTTAGGTGTTTTATATTTTATATTTATTTATATATATTTTTCTACTTTATCAGCAATTAAATGTTTTGTATTCATTAACAAACAGTACGTAAAATGTTTTAGCCATTTAGAGTTCATACAAAACACTGACACTGGAGACACTGAAACAAATGAAACTGTACCTTATAAACAATATGAAGTATTATGTGAAACACTAGAGCATTAGAACTATATGTCTTGGGTTAGAATCAAGCTGTGGGTTGCCCAAAGTAACTCAAATAATGCAACATAACACACATAATACATATAACTCAAATAACTTAATGTTACTAACTCGAGTTACTCAAATTATACAGTTAATTAATCTTAAAAAACACAAATATGTCAAATTATTCAAATAACTCAAATAAAGCAATGGTCATATTACATAGAACTAGAATTATACAAATAAATAACTTACAATGAGTAAATTACTTTAATCACTCAAGTAATTAATAATCTTACGGAATTTAAATGCCCTACCTAACACATATACCTTATCTAACTCATATACTTTATCTTAGTCACATACGTTATCACACTCATATAACTCAAAGATCTTACATAACTCATACTTTATCTAACTCACACACCTTATCAAACTCATATAACTCAAATATCTTACCTCACATACCTCATCTAACTAAATATAACCTATATACATCAACAACTCAAAGGTCTTTCCTAATTCACATTCTTTACCAAACTCATTTAACTTACATAAATCAAATACCTTACCAAACACAGAATTTAACAAAATTATATAACCTACTCAATTCAAATGCCTTGCCAAACTCATTTACATTTCCTACATTACCAAACTCATGTAATTTAAGTCAAGTCAAGTCACCTCAAGTTTATTTCTACAGCGCTTTTCACAACGGACATTGTCTCAAAGCAGCTTTACAGAATTTAAGAGTTAAGGTGAATGGTGTGTGTTTATCCCTGATGAGCAGCCATGGCGACTGTGGCAGGGAAAAACTCTCTTAGATGTTATGAGGAGGAAACCTTGGGAGGAACCAGGCTCAAAAGGGAACCCATCCTCAGTTGAGTGACATCAAGAGTGTGATTATAGTCTTTAAAACGACGCAAAACACCTGAGAATGAGAACTAACATGAGCACTGGAATGTAAAATTATGAGTAATGTTCTTTCTACAGTCTTACACAGTTATTTGAGGTTATGGAACCAGGAGCTACTGAGCAACTCATAAAATAGCTTAACATCTGAGATCATCACAGGTCCAACACCAGCTTCTCCATGCTGGAGCCTTTAAACACTCAAAAAGGTCCAGTGTCCCAACTGTACATGAAGTGAAATCCAAATCACGCTGGTACATCTCTAGATGGTTCAGGATGTTTGCGGGCATCTACTTCTTTAAAAGTCCACAATCTGCATGACGTGACTGGAGCTGGCGCAACCTCAGGATGCCTCGGGATGGGTAGAGAAAGAGAAGCAGTGAAGAGGAATTAGCATAGCTGCTGTTCATGATATTAACAAGCACAAGTTGATAATGTGCATTTGATCAGATGTACTCGAGCACATTAACTAATACCTTATCGAACTCATATACCTTAACTCAAATACCTTACAAGTAACTCATATACCTTACCTAACTCAAATAACTCACATACGTGCATTACCTAACTCAAATAACTCACATACGTGCATTACCTAACTCAAATAACTCCTGTGCATTATCAAACTCACATACCTTACCAATCTCAAGTAACTCACATGCATTACGGAACTCACATAACTCAAAGGACTACGTACAGATTTTCTTGTAGCTGGCAGTGCTGACTCATAGCAGCCCACTGAGCTGATTTTCTTTTTTCCAACTCATTAAACTTTTTCGATTTGGAGCCAGATCAGCAAGCTCCCACCTCTGCACCAGCTCTGGTTTTTTTTGCCCCTAAAATCTCTATTAAGTCCTGTGGCAATCGCTTCATCTACATGGCATATCACTCGAGATCATTTGAAAACACAGTAATATATGCACCTCCGGGCGAAGCGCATGGGCCGGCAGGCAGCCCTGCTGACAGATGTGGGCTTTAATATGTCGGGTCTTTGATCACATCTACAGGGGAGACGGTGTTGGAAGAGGCAGATAAACCGTTTAATATATACCATGTCCCCAGGCACAGTGAAGGAGGAGGGCACTGGGACGGCAACATGGATGTGAAACTGAGATGAGGCAACTTGTCTGAGGTGGAGATGACAGCTTCTGAAATTGCGTTCCTGGTTTTTTCCGCTAAATGGCAAAGGTGTCAGGATAAAATTGGGTGTCGGGGGGTTTTTAGAACAACCCAGAACATTATCAGCATGCCTTACTGAGTATTGTTCAGGATTTACCCCTTCGATACATGCTCCAGATCCAGGGTTCTCGGTTGCAACAAGACCTTAGGGAGCTCTGTATTGTTCTACTTGTTGGCTCTGAATAGCGATCAAGTTCTTGACTTGATCCTGAGCTTGGGTTGCTATTTGTGTGCTCTTTCTGGGTCTGTGTGAGTTTGTTATTCAAAAAAATACACCAGTATTTGGATCTATGAAGCTAATTGAGTGTCTGGAATCAAATCCAGGCTGCTTTCCAGTCACAGCGCCCAGCATTCTAGGGATAGGCTTTTCATTAGATCCATTAGAAAGCCTTATCTGAGGTATATATTGTATTTCCGAGTTGTGGTTTCCAGGTTTTTGCCAGTTTTTGATTAAATTTCTGCATGTATGGGTGTCAGCAGGTTCAAAGCAGTTTTGCAGGTAATTGCATCACATTTATCTTGGGTATGTATGTGTGTGTGTATATATATATATATATATATATATATATATATATATATATATATATATATATATATATATATAGTATGTATGTATATGTGTGTGTGTGTAAGGGTGTGTTTATTTGTTATTCTTGGGAAAGCCCTCACTAATTTTCCG
The DNA here is from genome assembly GCF_014805685.1 of Silurus meridionalis. Lineage (NCBI taxonomy): Eukaryota > Metazoa > Chordata > Actinopteri > Siluriformes > Siluridae > Silurus > Silurus meridionalis. The sequence goes on along the minus strand of NC_060901.1, from coordinate 4,094,714 downwards.
CCCGGTTGCTGTTAGCGGTAGCATGGAGAGCAGCAGCCCTAAGGGTGAACCCCACCAGGCAGGGGAGAATCGGGTCAAAGTCACTGGGCTGGGTAATGACTTTCCCACTGTTCTACCTCTCTCACTTTCTGCCTCTCTATCTCACACACATACACTGAATCTTGACACTTTCTTTTCTCTTTGTCCTCTTTTCCTAACTTGTATCTTCTCCCGGCTTAATGATGATGGCCGGCTTGTCCTCCTGTTCAAGGCTGTCAGATTTCTGACTCAGGAGCGAGTCTAAATTTAAACCTTCGCTTTATCTCACTTTGTCTTTTTTTTTTGCTATGCTTTGCTGAATATTTTATATTTATATATATATATCTGTACCCTGAGAATATAGGAATGTCAATCATGATGTGGTCTTTTTTTAGGTTAATTGATGTCACTGGACTGACAAAGAAGTTCAGTGTAAAGGCGTGGGGGGTGGGGGTCTGAGGGGGTCTGTCATGACTCCAATCTTTTGCTGGATCTTTACATCCAGCAATGAAAGATTATTATCATTATAAAATATATATTTTCCAGTCACAGTGTGACACTGTAATAAAGCTCAAATTTTAAACTTATCTCTGTTTCCAAGCACAGCAGACTATAAATACAGTATTTATGTCAGGTTACTAAGAATACCAAACAGGGACATGTCATTATCGTAGCTGATTCACAGTAGTGGTGATAATTGATCATTCATAAACTGCAGTCAGGGATATTTCCACCAGGTACCATAAATACAGTAATCATTAGTATTATTGTATCCACATATTTGGGAGATTAGAGCTCAGTGGTTAAGGCTTTTGGTTGCTTCAAGGAAGGTCTGGGGTTCAAGCCTGGGTATTGCCAAGCTGCCACTCTTGGGCCCTTAAACAAGGCCCTTAACTTTCTGTGACCCAGGGGTGTGCTATCATGGCTAATCCTGCACTCTGCCTCCAGATTCTTACAATTGCTGGGAAATGCAAAGAAGGAATTTCACTGTGTTGTAATGTACATTTAACAAAACTGGTAGATGAGAGTAGCTTATTTTCAAAGATGAAAGTTTGGTTAAGGTTTTAAAAAACCAAGCAGCATAATCCAAATCTCAAAGCAAAGTCTAAAAGCGATCTTATAATCTTATATTTTGTCCGTATTGACTTTTTCAAGTGTTTTTTTTTTACTGCCTAAATGAATCAACCATATCTAAATTCCGACTGCTTCAAGCTTTTATTCAGATTTTAGCTTTGACTGTACGTCCAAAACTGCAAAATCTAGTGGAACATCTTCCCAGAAGAGTGGCGGTTATTTAGGGATGAATGTGGAATCTTATATTCAAAAAGCACATCTTAGGTTCAGGTGTGGATTGTCTGTATTGCTACGTATATATATTCCATCTTAATGTTTTTATTCACTCCCTCTCTTTTTTCCCCTCTAATCTCCCATGGCGGCTCGGTGCCTGAATAGGCCGTTGCATTTCAAAAGCCTCTCGTGTCCCTTGCGGCTGGTGCAGAGGGACTTTCTGTCTCCTTTCCATTTCTCACAACACGTCTTGCTGCGCTACTCTGCTCTGATCTCGTAAGAATATCACACTTTGCCAAGGGAACGTTTTTTTAATATGCAGCTGAGGTGAATCTGAAGAAAACTATTGGGTAGTAAATACTTAAACAGGCTCTTTTAAGTGTACCACAGAACCAGTCTTTATACCTTGAAATGTCTTTTTTTTCCTTTAACTTTTCAGTGAGCGCTCTTGATTAAAAAATAAAAGACTGCCATCTCTTAGCATTGCCCTTTCAACCATCTCTAGACAAAACAATATCGTCTCGGTATCACAGTAAACATTATCCTGAATATCACGAGATCTCAGAGGCTCTTCTCTCAGTTTGCACTGGCAAATTCATAGCTGCAGCTTTGGTGCTAAATGTTAACGTCCTTTCATTATCACCACCATTAAAACGAAGGAGACATGACAAATTCCTTTTTTTTTTTCTTTCAGAGAATTTTTTGCAAAACAATCCACAACATTATTTGTATATTTATGCATATAGAATGATATGTATTAGGAAATATAGACGCAATATGTCGTCTTTTTAAAAATGTAAAATTGTAACAGTAGGTGAGTTGACGTGTGTTAGAAATGATCTCTGATTCGCCAGTAGAGGGCAGAGCCTACGCTGCTACTTTGCCTGTGGCACGAAAGCTAATACATTCGTACAATTTTGTCATATTGCTGTCCTCATCGTCAAACCATCATAACTCGGGGACCATCTGTTTATATACAGTATATATAGATTAGGGTTGAAACGACTTAGCGATAAAATAATAATCGATTAGTTGGGCTGCTTATGGATTATCTTCTTCTTTTTTTTCTTCTTGGGCTGCTTCCTTAATGGGGTCTCCACAGCAGAACATTCATCTCCATATCACCCCCTTCTTCTACATCTGCCTCTTTTAAAACAACTACCTGCATGTCTTCCTTCACCACATCCATAAACCCCCTCCTTGCCCTTCCTCTTTTCCTCCTTCATGGCAGCTCCATCCTCTGCATTCTTTTACTGATATACCCCATGTCCCTCCTCTGAACATGACAAAACCTCACAGATATTGCTTTCCACAATATCTGTAAATCTCTGAAATTCTGGCTCCTGCAGGACAAAAAAACTTCTAAGTGTCCAGTGTGTGTTTGTATCAACTGGTTTGTCTATCGAGAAAAGCCCCCTACTGTGAAATCCCTCTGTAAAACACCGACCCCTGCATTAGCCCTGTTTTTGCCGCCTTGACCACATTTGTAGATAATAGCGAGCGATGCGTCTACAGAACCAGCTTCAGGTCTGTCATCATGTTTTACATCTATACAAAGTAAAGTGAGTAGATGAGTGTATTTCGTATGCACCTGGGTATGAGATCAAACCCGATGTCAGCGCAGCACTAATAGATGAATCGTTTGAACCAATTCGGATGACAATAATATACATCTGTGTCGAAGAGAACGCGTGACTCACTTCTGCTCCGTCTGCCAGCCTGCACTCTGTCCTTCTCATATGGACCAGATGGACTGTGTTATCAGATAATAACATCTTATTAGAGCGAGTGTGTGTGTGTGTGTGTGTGTGTGTGTGTGTGTGTGTGTGTGTGTGTTGTAAAACTATCCCGAGCCTGTCAACTGTCGGAGAAACTGTCACGTTCAGATCAAACACTTTCCGGATTATCCCCCAGACCACAGAGCCACGATCCGAGTGATCGGGAGAAGAAGGCTGGAGTAAAATCCCTACACAGGAATTCTACACGTGATGTCAGAACCGCAATCCGAAGCGTTTCACCACATCCTGTACACCAAGCGAAGAAACACCACCACCAGGATGCTGTTAGGGGAAGCGAATCCCTGATTTCCTGTCACAACAGTGAAAAAAAGCTTTTTAATCTCTAACAACCACATGGCTCAAAGTGTTTTATTCCTCTTATACCAAATAGTGTTTTTTTATCCTTTTATAGCTACATTTAATGTGACATCCTATTCTTGCTTTTGAAATCCCCAAATCCTTAAAACCTTAAGTTACAGCTTTATATATTATTATTAAACTCTGAAATATATATATAGTACTAGTCAATTAGAATACTCACCCATATATACACACACTTTGTTCTCCTGATGTGCATGCTGTGCGTGTGTATATCACAGGTGTGTTATGCTGTAAGACGGATCATAAACACGTTTTTACACGACTCTCGGGGTATTGCCCTGACACTTTTTTATTATCTGTAAAAGCAGCACTGTTAAATAAAAAGCACTCTTAACCCCGCCCCTTACTGATACATCACACACACACACACACACACACACACACACACACACACACACACACACACACACACACACACCTGCTGTAACTTAATTCCACTGCAACAGTAAAGCTCAGATCCAACACGCTTGGCACCCCCTATAGGTGATCAAGAGTATTTCGGTTTAACAGCTTTCAAAAGTCGTGAACCTGGGTTTTTTTTTTTTACTTTTAAAATGTTTTATGTTTAAAATGTTAACACTTCTGAGCTTGTGATGGTCATGTGCATTTTTGAAATGTTTTTTCACATGCAGTCAGGTTCAGTATTCCTCGCACAAACACAGAAAAAAAAAAAAAAATTTACATTTCCACACACGTCCCTGTAATAATATTCAGTTTCTTTTTGTAAACTTTACGCTGAGATTAAGCCGTTATTATTTCAGTATTTTTGTTAAAGGGGGGTCGGGGGGGCATGAACGCTTTGTACCTGGGTGGTTTATTGAATCGTCCATGGAACAGGGAACAAACTGAGTGATTGGCGCTACAAAGGGAGGCGTTCTGATTAAAAAAGAAAAAAGAAAAAAACCTTTCAGACCTGCTTAGAACGAAGGCCTGAGAGAACGAGGAACGATTGTTGCCTTTTAAATCTCCTCCATCCCTTCGCTTTCATTGTGAGTAGATTACTTCGCTCCTTTTTATTCCTGCCCGCGGTGTTCTTTTGCGCCAGGCTGCTTAACTTTACAATACACACATCTAACATGCACGCTCTCTCTTTCTACCTCTCTACCGCTTTCTAGTTCTTCTTTTTTTTTATCATCTCTTTCTACAACATGAAAAGCTTTGACTGAGGAGCTTTTTCCAAACAGCCGCGGTTCTAAAACGGCTTTCTCTCTCCTCAGCATGCAGCCCTGCTCTACACTGATTTGGACTTAATTGCTTCGAAAGTTTGTAGAAGTCAATGAGGATTAAGCGGGCAGAGTCTTGAGTGGCAGGCAGGATGGTGTGAGGGATTTGAGAAGAAGGGAAGAATTTCTCCTTCGTCTCGACACTCTGTACAGAACTCTAAGCACTGCAGATCTGTTCGGGATTTTCCTTCTGCACTGGTGTCTGTATTTTTTATTTTATTTTTTTTACGGTTCATTTTTTGCAGATTTCAGAATAAACCTCTTATAGATATTTCAAAATATATGTGTGAACTATATGAACAAAAGTGTTGGGACACCTGATTTCTCCAGCCTTTTCCCAAACGGTCACAACAATTCAAAGGCACACAATTGTACAGGATGTCTTTGGATGTCAAGTCAAGTCAAGTTTATTTCTATTGCGCTTTTCACAACAGACATTGTCTCAAAGCAGCTTTACAGAAATTAGCAGTTAAGGTGAATGGTGTGTATTTATCCCTGATGAGCAGCCGTGGCGAAGAAAAACTCCCTTAGATGTTATGAGGAAGAAACCTTGAGAGGAACCAGTCTCAAAAGGGGAACCCATCCTCATTTGGGTGAAGCGTATTATGTATTAGTAGGAAATCACCCAATCCGGTTCCAGCATGACAATGCCCCCATGCACAAATCAAGCTTCATGAAGATGTCTTTTACATGGGTTGGAGTGGAAGATCTCCTGCTATGGAGCTCTAATTTCAACCCTATTGAACATGATGAAATCCACCCCAGGCCTCCTCACCTCCCCTACATCAGTACCTGAATAGACACCAAAATAACAGAAGAATAAAACAGATCAGAATGAGATTAAACCTCATACAGATCCATAGTTTAGTCTCATATTGTTCCTGATACTAAAACTATCAAAATAATACCTAATTTCTGTGTTTTTTTTTTTTTCTTTGACTCACAGGTGCACCAGAAAGGAGAAGTGTGAGAGATCATCCGAACCACGTCGCTTCACCTCGGACATCAGGCAGTGTGTCAGGCTCAGCGTTCACCCCAGTAACATCTCCGTGTCCCAGTACAGTGTCACGGTGAGTTCATGAGGGCTGACTCATTCACATCTCGCTCGCAAACAAATACACACACACACAATCCTTCTTAATGAGGTAACACAAACCTCGACAGTCTTATTTAAACCATGAGAAAAACACCACTCAGTGTTTACGCTGCTGTGTACGCTGGTGCACAAGCTGAAACTTACTTCAGATAAATTATTCACGACCCTGAGCAAGAGAGAGAGAGAGAGAGAGAGAGAGAGAGAGAGAGAGAAGCAAACTGGATGGAGCCCAGTACAAACAAGCTGTTTCTTGGTCTAAAAAATGCAAACAGGCCTAACTTTGATTATGAGCCAAATTTTAATGTGGAATAGCTAACATCGGCAAGGTTGAGTCGCTCATTTTTCTACCTGATGCATCAATTATGCAAAGCTGTCTTATTAGAAAACAGAGCCAAGATGCGTTCATTCGCCAACTCGCTTTGTTGTTTCGGTTTTCGTTTCTCACATACCGAAAAAAATATATATTTTTTTTTTAGCTAAAATATGGGCCATGGAAAAAAATAGGAAACCTACTCATAAAACTTTTATTGGTGAGGGTTTAGCATTTGACTCTGGATCAGAAGGTCAGAAGTTCAAATCAAGAAGAAGTTCAACCAGCACCACTTAGCTTACATTTACATTTATGGTATTTGGCAGATGCTTTTACTCGTTCATCTCACAGGCAGAGGAGTGGCTGAGATTTAAACTCATGACTTCATGATACAAAGTCCAATGCCTTAACCACTAAGCTACAGTATCACCTACCACAAGCTGCCATTGCTGGGCCCTTGAGCAAGGCCCTTAACCCTCAACTGCTCAGTTGTAAGTCGCTCTGGATAACGGGCGTCTGCCAAATGCCATAAATGTATAATTTGAATGAATAATAATAATAATGAAAGATAATAATGAGCACAAAGTTATAAAATAAATCATTGGAAAATTAAAGGAATACAGTATGAAGCTTCATTTATTTATTTCGCATCACATCTAGCATTTATTTTAGCTCAATTTTCTATAATATTTTCACAATGTATTTCTGTTTTATCTTGACTCTAGAAGTTTCTAGAAAATGCATGACATGGCACATCCTCTGGGTTGAATTGTTTTCAGGCTGAACCTGGAAATGATTGAAACTATCTTGCTTGGACTGGTTGATTTTTGGGGGGGAGAAAGTACTGGGTCTAAAGACTAAGGCTATACTCATTCACATTTGTTTTATTTAATGGATAATTTGAATTGGGAAAGATTTAAAGTTTTATGACAAACAATAGATGAAAGAACGCTTAAGAATGACTTAAAGGATTAAATCCAGTCCTCTAGCCACACTGATATTGTTAATATTGTTGATTGGGTTGAGTGGGTTTGGTTCCTATTATGTGAAGTGTGAAAACAAATCAAACAAAATAGCGGAAGAACTAAAAATGGCAAATTTCGCAATTATTTGGACGAAAAGGTGTGGAAAAAACACTTTGATTTGACTTCAGATATGTAATCCAGTCGTGTAGCCATGTTGATATTGTTGACATTGTTGATTAGGGGTTCGGTTTCTATCATTATGTCCAGATGGAATATACACAAGATCTAACTGCAAACTAAATACAAATTGTAGAATTTTCAAATTCTGAAGAAACAAATTGCAGTGATTTGGACTAAAATGTGAGGGAAAAAAACTATATTTTTGAGTAAGTTGATTGGATTCCGTGTATTATGTGTAGAGTAAAAAAACAAACCCCAATCTGCACAAAAAATAAAATTTGTGAAATTTGAATGGAAATCTATAAAATAAGCCTTTGACTTGACTTCAAAGATTAGGTTTAGTCCTGTAGACATATTGATTGGGTTGTTTGGGTTCGGTTCTTATCATTATGTATAGTGTCAAAACAAACCACCACAAAGTTTTGTTGTTGATTTGGACTAAAATGTGTGGTAAAAAAACTATATTTCTGTGTAAGTTGATAGGATTTTGGTTTGTATCATTATGTGAAGTGTAAAAAAACAATCAACAATCAAACAAACCAACAATGTAGAATTTGGATTGAAAAATACAAAAATTAAACCTTTTATTTGGCCTTAAGGGTTAAGTCCAGTCCTGTAGACAAAATTATATTGTTGATTGTGTTGATTGGGTTTAGTTCTGATGATGACAATTAAGTTCAGTCTTGTAGTCATGTTAATCTTGTGGGTATTGTTGACTGGGGTGATTAGGTTCAACGTGTGCAGTGTGAAAACAAAGCAAACCAAATTGTAAATGAAAAAAAATTTTTTTTTAAAAATTCACATCAAAATTTGAATAAAATGTGTGAAGAAAAAAAAGACATTTGATTTGACTTCAGAGAATAAATCCAGTCCGATACATCTATTGTTGATTCAATTGATTGGGATCGGTTCCTATCATTATGTATAAAACAAATACACCTAATTTTTAATAAACTCTGACTAAAAACGTGTAAAAAGAGCCATCTATTGAAATACAACGATTAAGTTCAGTCCTGTCAATACCATTAATTAAGTTTTCTAAGCGAAACGAAAAAGCAAACCTGACAGATCTGTCCCTGGATGTCACTATGATGAAAAGATTCCCACATGATTTGATATATCAGTTCCCAGCTGCTTCGTTCTCCAATGAGAATGAAATCATATTAAAGGCTCATCAAGGCAGCCATATAGATTCGATTTGGATCTTTTCCCATAGCCCTGGTCCTCCACCTGTATCCTTGGCAGCATTTCACAGTTCGCCAGGTCGGGTGGATTACCTGCGGTATGAGCTGTGCAAATCAAATCCGATTGATTGATTACCTTTTCTTTTTTAAATTGAGAAGACACAAAGGTAGAAGCTGTCTCGTGAATGACGGGTGCTTCTCGACCTTTTTCGTTATTAGATATTTGTTTGAAGAGATTAAAGCCCATTCTATTTGCAGAGTCTTCTGGGAGTTGTGGATACCGAGGCTGGAATTTGCTTTGTCGTAGAAAGAAAACAGAGTTTTGTTGGGGTTTTTTTTTTATAATGATTTAATGTGTGTAAATGAATTTTTCAGTATGTGGATAACGCACAGAGCTAACTTCAGCGAAATTGAAAAAACAGCAGTAGGATCTTTGGAACTGACACATTGGAAATGCCTCTTAGCATACACACTTGCAAAACATGCAGTATCGTCATTTTTTTAACAATGATATTTGTCAATCCATCAACAAGGTTTTCCATGATGCTAAATTGACCGTGAGGAGAGCAGAGTCAGGAACGTTGAGTCAAAGCTGAAATCTGAATTGAAGCTTGTAGTAATCTGAATTTAGTTCACATTTAATCCTCATTATCTGTTATAGTAACCTCCATTCTTTTGGGAAGATGTTCTGCTAGATTTTGTGGAGATTTTTGCTCAAGGTTGTGGTGAATTTTCGATTGAATACATCCTGAATTGGAGCAGATTCAGGAATAGCTGATCCACACCATTGCAAACACCTGCAAAAAAATATAGTTGGTATTATAACAAATACCGATATGAATTGGGTGGATCGGATTACATCTAACATGAATAGGAACTGAAATTATGTATACGTTATAGAAACAAAAGTGTGTGGACACCTGACCATAAAATTGGTATGTGCTTTCAGAACATCCCGTTCCACATTTCCTGTTAAAGTAACCTCCACTCTTCTGGGAAGATGTTCCACTAAATTTTGGAGTATGCTTCTGCAGATCCATGCTCAATCAGACACAAAGTCAGGTTCTAATGTAGGTGAGGTGAGGAGGCCTGGGGTGCAGTCAGGGTTTCAGTTCATTATGTTCAATAGGTTTTAAAGCTCTATAGCAGAAGATCTTCCACCCCAACCCGCGTAAAGCCTATCTTCATGGAGCTGGCTTTGTGCACGGGGGCATCGTCATGCTGGAACAGGTTTGGATCTCATAATTCAAGTGAAGGGAAAATGTAAAGACATCCTACACAGCTGTAGAGATTTCTGCATTACAGCCAGTGAAGCATTGAATTTGATCAAAATCAATTATATGAATTGCAATAAATATAAAAAGGGTTTTCTGCATGCTGCTGTACCCCTGGGAGAACTATTTTATTCTAAACGAGGTCTCTCTCTCTCTCTTTTTCGCACTCCTTTTTTTTCCGCTTGCCCTTCTTTTGCTCACCACTGTATATTTAAACTCTACAGTAATATAAATGTCATCCCTGGTACAAATGTGGTTATTTGCAGAAAATATACATCGTCCCTGCTCCGAGCCCTGGCTAACCTTTTCCCGAGTTTCATTTTAATATATATTGAATACGGCGACTTAAAAAAAAAAAAAAGGCTGCCACCAAACGGACAAGGAGAAACCACTCTGTTTGCTTTGTCCCCGAGGGCAAAGAACTGCGACTTCCACCCATTTTGTATTTAAACCCCTTTCTGCCATCGCAGCAATATATTTCCATTTTAAGTAACCGCTTTCCGTGTGACGATTTATCAATTTCTTTCGCCGGCGCCTTTCCACTCGGACGCGAAGGCAATCAGGGAGCAAAAGAGTCGACGCTCCTCGACGGATCGCACCGAGGCTTTTTTTGTTTATGCCGTGTGTGGTAGATTTTCATATTCATCCCGGCCGGGGATTCTGAGTTCACCTGCTCTAAAAGTAATTGAAGAAATTCTCAGCTTGGCTCTCTGAAAGAGAAAAAAAAAGAAAGAGAAAGAGAGAGAGAGATTAAAATCCCGGCATCGGCTTTTGCATCCGGAGAACCTGAAGGAGGAGGGGGGTATCTTGCTTGTCCGTGTCCTCCTTCTCATTAAACAGCAATATAAAAACAGCATAGGTCAGCCGTTCTGCTGAGCAAGAGCTGTTACAGCCCCATCTCACGCCTGAGGAGCAGAGATAGACCAGGCAGCGTCACAGGCCCATTGCCTTCCATCAATATGGATATTTAGAGTCGACCTGCTTCACCTATAGTAGGCTGCTTTACAGTTCGGCTTTCCTCCCGGAACGTTCTCAGCATCCAATGCTCATTGGTTTCTTGTTCCTATAAACATTTACTTGATATGTATCTTCTTAACACAGACCACTTTTTCCCCCTTAAGACTTTTGCTGATCCTGTGAACACTGTAGCCTCAGAATCCTGTTCTTGCCTGACCTCAGGTGATCTTCTCCTGTTATCGTGCATTCTGAGATGCTTTTCTGCTCACCACGTTGTAGCTGAGTTACGTAGCTTTCCTGACACCTCAAACCAGAGATGTGAAGTAATGGAGTACAAATACGTCAATTTTTTCTGGTATCATTTATTTACTTCACTGTTTATTTTTTTGGACAACTTTTAACTTTCATTCAATTTCATTAAATATTTTACACAAATATCTGTACTTTCTACTTCTTACATTTTCAAAACAGGCTCGTTACTTTAATTTTAATTTATATGGCGACTTGAGCAATATTTTATCTTCTCATTGTGCCAGTTTCAGCCCATCA